>NC_079189.1:379893109-380193109 GCF_029499605.1 Hyla sarda | reverse complement strand
TAAAACCCTTTGCAGGCATGAAGTGCGGCCTATAATCCAACCGGCCTAAAATGATGCCCTGAAAGCCAAATGGCGCTCCTCTCCTTCTGGGTCCTACCACGCGGCCAAGGACCCAAATATGGCCTAAGCAGGGGTATTTCCAAACACGGGCCGAGCAGCTTAATAAAATATGCAATTCTTTCAATATCAGAGGCAATGTACAAAAAATATGTCCCACAAATGATGCATTTGTGGGCGCAAAAAAAAAGCTAATTTCAAATTTTTGACACTGACCTTGTAGTAATTCCTGCCAAAAAACTATGGTGTTAAAATACTCACTGTACACCCTAGCGAATACCTTGAGGGGTCTAGTTTTTAAAATGGGGTCATTTGGGGGGGGGGGGTTCCTATGTTCCACCACCTTCAAATTTCTGAAACCTTGCATAGCTCATTTAAAAAAAAAAAAAAAGTACTTTCCACATTTTCAAAATTTCAAGTTAAATTGTTAGGCTTCTAATTCATTTAAAATGTTAAAGGGGTATTACAGGCAAAAACTTTTTTTTTATATATCAACTGGCTCCGGAAAGTTAAACAATTTGTAAATTACTTCTATTAAAAAATCTTAATCCTTCCAATAGTTATTAGCTTCTGAAGTTTTCTGTCTAACTGCTCAATGATGTCACGTCACGGGAGCTGTGCATGATGGGAGAATATCCCCATAGGAGCGGGACGTGAGTCATCAGAAAGCAGTTAGACAGAAAACAGCAACTCAACTTCAGAAGCTAATAACTATTGGAAGGATTAAGATTTTTTAATAGAAGTAATTTACAAATCTGTTTAACTTTCCGGAGCCAGTTAAACTACAAATGATATCGGCTTACTTTACTATGTACATGAAGGACAACGTGTGAGAAAAAAAAACAATGTCAGAATTATCGTGATTGGCAAAATGTTACTCCGACATCCCCGATTCGAAAAAACAGGCCTGGTCTTTCAGGGGGCATACAGGTTTACTTGTATTGGTCCTTAAGGTCTTAATAAGTCCCCATAGGGGACTATTTATAGCAACTAGTTGATTGCTAATACTGTACACTGTTCTGCATAGGGAATAGCACTGATCAGTGTTATCGGCTATCTTCTGGCAGACATCCGTACGATCGCTGATGTCGGCCATTACCGACTGGTCCCTGGACATGACGCACATGACCCGATCATCGCTCAGATGCTCGCTGTTGTGTACAGGACATAAATGTACGTCCTGGTGCACGAAGTACCACCGCACCAGGACGTACATTTACGTCCGCGGTTGTTAAGTTTTAAATATAAATTCTTAATCACATGATGAAAAAATCTTAGAGTGTAAAACAAAGGCTAAAAAAGCCACAAAAAAACCTACATTATTTTGAAAAAAATACCACAAAACCATTTGGAGGACACAAAGTATGTCTGAAGGGATCGTATAGGTTGTGTCAGAAACAAAATCGTTTTGACAAACCTTGTCAGGAATACAATTAATTGGTGGAATATTTTAGAGCCTTTTGCAAGCGTAAACCTGTTTCCAGCCTAGGAGGGGTCAAGTTGGAGACTTATTATAGTGGCTGTATATGTAATATAGCTGATGGCTATCTCTTCTGATCTGCAGGTCTGTTTAGTTCAGCTGGGAGGGGAGATAAAGTTCTGCCAAACAATATGCTGAAAGCCCGTGGGTTTGGTCTTTCTTTTTCCTGACCTATACAAATTCAATGTGTGTTTGTGTGCTTTACTATATCTAATTTTAAATAACTATGCCTACAGTGCAATATTTTTGGAGCACTACATACAATGCATTCGGAAATTTTTGAGACCTTTTTCAGTTTTCACATTTTTGTTTTTTTCACATGCAACCTTTTGCTGAAAGTAAAAAATATATATATATATATATTTTTATTTGAGATTCCGCTGCAGCAGAGATGTTTCTGGCAAGGAAATTCCGTTTTCTGTGTCTGTAGAAAGACTTGAAGTCTTTGGGTTCAATCCAAAGCTTCATGTTTGGAGGAACCCAGGCTCTACTCATTAGACAACAGCATTGCTACACAATTTTAGAAAAAGCTTCTAAAGCAAAAGTTGTTGGGAAAAGTCTCTAAAGGGCAACTGAGACAAATTGTGCGACAAATATGAAACTTTAGAAGATAAAAGGAAGGGTATTACCGTTCTCAAGCTAAATCCTGTGTGTGAGATGTGTATATATGTTTAGAAGAGAATGAGTAATACTAAAGTACAATTTAAAATAGATCGTATTTATTGTTGAAGAAAAATGCACATACATTAGTGCTTTTTGTGGTGTCTGCAGGGCCCATTAAGAAAACCCACAGGGCACTGTATAATAGAAGGTATTAAAATCTAAAATAGAAATATGAAGTGCAAAACTTGTACACCGCTGGCTATATACTATTAACCTATAAAATGTGGAGCTGTATATATTTGCCGCAATGGATATACTTGTGAGGCTTACAGTGAAGTATTCGCACGGCGTTGTTGCCGTTATACGCTGCACGTTTGCATCTCGCAATCTGTAGGTCTTGTTTTGCCAGCATACAAGATAACGTTTATGACACGCAGTCACAGTATCTGATAATATATATATATATATATATATATATATATATATATATATATATTTATATTATATTATAATATAATATAATATAATATGTGTGTGTACACACACACACACAGTGGGGCAAAAAAGTATTTAGTCAGCCACCAATTGTGCAGGTTCTCCCACTTTAAAACATGAGAGGCCTTTTATTTTTATCATAGGTATACCTCAACTATGAGAGGCAGAATAGGGGGAAATAATACAGGAAATCACATTGTAGGATTTCTAATGAATTAATTGGTAAATTCCTCCGTAAAATAAGTATTTGGTCATCTACTAACAAGGAAGATTTCTGGCTCTCACAGACCTGTAACTTCTTCTTTAAGAGTCTCCTCTGTCCTCCACTTGTTAATGGCACCTGTTTGAACTTATCAGTATAAAAAACACCTGTCCACAACCTCAAACAGTCACACTCCAAACTCTACTGTGTCCAACACAAAAGAGCTGTCGAAGGACACCAGAAACAAAATTGTAGACCTGTACCAGGCTGGGAAGACTGACTTTGCATTAGGCAAGCAGCTTGGTGTGAAGAAATCAACTGTGGCAGCAATTATTAGAAAATGGAAGACCTACAAAACCACTGATGATCTACCTCAATCTGGCGCTCCATGCAAGATCTCACCCCGTGGTGTCAAAATGATCACAAGAACGGTGAGCAAAAATTCCAGAACCGCACGGAGAGACCTAGTGAATGACCTGCAGAGAGCTGGGACCAAAGTAACAAAGACTACCATCAATAACATACTACGCCGTCACAGACTCAAATCACGCAGTGCCAGATGTGTCCCTCTGCTTAAGCCAGTACATGTCCTGGCCCGTCTGAAGTTTGCTAGAGTGCATTTGGATGATCCAGAATAGGATTGGGAAAATGTCATATGGTCAGATGAAACCAAAGTAGAACTTTTTGGTAAAAACAACTCGTCATGTTTGGAGGAGAAAGAATGCTGAGTTGCATCCAAAGAACACCATACCTTCTGTGAGCATGGGGGTGGAAACATCATGCTTTGGGGCTGTTTTTCAGCAAAGGGGCCAGGACGACTGATATGTGTAAAGGAAAGAATGAATGGGGCCATGTATTGTGAGATTTTGAGTGAAAACCTCCTTCCATCAGCAAGGGCATTGAAGATTAAACGTGGCTGGGTCTGTGAGCATGACAATGATCCCAAACACACCACCCAGGCAGCAAAGGAGTGGCTTCGTAAGAAGCATTTCAAGGTCTTGGAGTGGCCTAGCCAGTCTCCAGATCTCAACCCCATAGGAAACCTTTTGAGGGAGTTGAAAGTCCATGTTGCCCAGCGACAGCCCCAAAACATCACTGCTCTAGAGGAGATCTGCATGGAGTTATGGGCCAAAATACCAGAAACAGTGTATGAAAACCTTGTGAAGACTTACAGAAAACGTTTGACCTCTGTCATTGCCAATAACAAAGTATTGAGATTAACTTTTGTTATTGACCAAATACTTACTTATTTTCCACCATAATTAGCAAATTCTTAAAAAATCAGACATTGTCATTTTATAGATTTTTTATTTATTTATTTATTTTATTATTTTTCTCATTATGTCTCTCATAGTTGAGGTATACCTATGTAACAAGGGGATTGTGCAGCACGACTGGAGTAGAAACTTAGATTACCGAGGTTAACTGTGTATGGCACTTCATACCCAAGGTGCCTGGCTAAAGACACAAAGTGTGAAAGAAAAAAAAGGTAAGTTCTCAAGTAGTCTGGTGGGAAGGAGAGATGGAAAGAGAAAGGGAGTAAAATAAGATGGTGAAAGAAGGGAGATTAGACGATTGGGTGAAAAATATAAAATTTTATGAAATGATGACCTACAAATGGGTAGGTGTGTGCTGGAGGGGGTAACGCAGCGCCCTTGCGGTTCCTCTCCAAAAATGAAAAATAAATAGGATAAAATCAATAAGTAAAATAAAATATGCAAAAATAAAACTTCTGAAATCCCCAGATGGTGAATAAAATGTCCTATAGGTCAGAGTTAATAGATATGTATACACATTCAGGTGCAAAAACTGTAAAAGGCAGATATACAGTATCATAAGAGGCACAGTAATTTGTGGCTGTGTTGATCCTGTATAAAAATGCAGTTTTAAATGTACGTTAAATAAGTGCAGAAGGTATGCATCCTGTGAAAGAAAAACAATGCAATGTGGTGTAGCAATATGCACAGTCCTGTAGGCAAAAAGGTATTCTGCAAGTTCCTGTTAGGTCCCTAGGGTCCTGTGGAGAAATAATGGTGGGACTATGTCTCTCTCACCCTGTCCAGCTGGGCAACAGCCTGGTGCAATGTCTTCTCTGCTCGCACTGCTGCCGGCACTCCAGCTGTGCGGAGTGGTTGCTTGTCAGGAAGACTCTCTCACCCAGGGAGCGCACAGGAGCAGGAGCGCGTTCGCAGTGGAGAGTGGGTTCGCCATCCTCGTTAATCCGGCTCCGATCCTGTGTGAGGCTGAGTGATGTGGAGCACGCTCAGGGGAAGGAAAACAGCGCTAAATTTGAATTCTGGCCAGTGATGTCCAGTCTCTGGTGGTAAATAAGCCGTATCAGACACTAAAGGGCAGTTAGCGATCTGTGGTATAATCCTGGGGGTTCAGGTGAAACACACTAGGGCTAGTCGCGTTTCAGGAGACTACTCCTTTCTTCAGTAGCTGGTTTGTGATGGGGGTAGTGATCCTTTTATATTCAGTGGTCTGAGGTCTAATTAGGAAGAAGAGGAAAGTGGATTGGAGTACAGAGAGAGGGAAAATATAAAGAGAAAAGCAATAGTAAATGGGAGAAAATGGAATGGAGAGTGAGGAACATCTGAGCACAGCAGAAGGTTTGCTGCAATGTGGTGTTATCCATAATTTTGAAAAACAAAGTAATTTGACCCACTCTCCCAAAGAAACCTCCAATCATATATACCAGAGCCCCCAATCTTGGGATAAAAGTGGCCCACCCTCCATTAAAAAAATCTAGTGAGTGTTAAGAAGACCAAGAACTGTCTGAGCCTGAAAGGTTTCTTCCACTGCGAAGTATGTAATAACTGCAAAATCACGCACTTCCCCAGCAAGATATTGAAAATTTCTTCCACAGCAAATGATTTTGAATGGGAAATCTGAGTTCCTGTCTTGTAATAGTGAAGGGGTCATATACGTACTAGAGTGTCCGTGCAAAAAACAGTATATTGGCAGGACCAAAAGAAACCTGAAATCAAGAATAGCGGAGCATATCTACAATATCAAGGGATTGATGAAACACCCACTAGCAGCACATTTCTCAAGATGTCACAACAAAGATCCATTGGGGTTGACATTCACAGTGATACAAACAGTTGGAGAGGAGGGAACTATACAACCCGAATGTCAAGAGCTGAAACAAGAAAGATCTAGGACTTCAAGAGCATCGAGCCCAAAGGTCTCAATGCAGGGTGTGAACTTTTCGGTTACCTATAAAATCCAAAGGGTTTCTCCAGTCACGCCAGGTACAGAGCCAGGCTGTCCCCAGCGCCCGTACGTGCCCAGACTTTGAACCTCATTGGCCCCCACTTGAGCCCCTATGTGTTTGACCTTCTATAGTTCATAATTTGTATTTCCACCACACGTCATTCTAAGAAAGACATTTTAGACTTTTATATGTAGCTATTATTATTTTATTATTTTTCTACACTTTTACCATCATTGTTGTTTTTAATATTACTGATATTAGTATAGAGACATCACTACCGCCACAAATATAACATTTATAACTTTTATTACCTTTCCTCTTACTTTTTTTTATGGTTGTATGTATATTTCATTATTTCATGATATATTTTTAATATTCATTATTTGTTTTTACCTTATTATCCTTAATTTTTTATTCATTTATACTCCTTTGTTTCCAATTTCACAGTTCTACATCCATTCATCAGACATCATTAGTACCATTACTATTACTGATGACCATTTCTTCTGTCAGTATCACAATCAGGATATATTGAAAAATCTTTTCAATGATCATTATCATCATAACTATATTTAGATCAACATCACTGATCCAATTCCTTTGTATTATTTATAACCTAATTGACATCCCACTTGTAATGTTAATATACTAGTAGTTTTCTATAGAAGTCCATTCTGCTTTTCAAAATTATGGATAACACATTGCAGCAAACCTTCTGCTGTGCTCAGATGTTTCTCACTCTCAATTCCATTTTCTCCCATTTACTCCTGCTTTTCTCTTTTTTTCTTTTCCCTCTCTCTGTACTCCAATCCACTTTCCTCTTCTTCCTAATTAGACCTCAGACTACTGAATATTAAAGGATCACTACCCCTATCACAAACCAGCTACTGAAGAGAGGAGTAGTCTCCTGAAACGCGTCCAGCCCTAGTGTTTCATCTGATTTCGCCCCCCCCCAGGATAATACCACAGATCGCTAACTGCCCTTTAGTGTCTAATACGGCTTATCTACCACCATAGAGACAGACATCACTGGCCAGAATTCAAATTTAGTTTTTTTTTTTTTTTTTTTCTTTCCCCTGAGCGCACTCCGCATCACTCAGCCTCCCATAGGAACATAGAATCGGAGCCGGACCAACGAGGATGCCGAACCCACTCTCCACTGCGAACGCGCTCCTGCTCCCGTGCACTCTCTGGGTGAGATTGTCTGCATGACAAGCAACCACTCCGCACAGCTGGAGTGCCGGCAGCAGTGCGAGCAGAGAAGACATTGCGCCACGCTGTTGCCCAGCTGGACAGGGTGAGAGGGACATAGTCCCACTGTTATTTCTCCACAGGACCCTATGGACATAACTGCCTAACAGGAACTTGCAGAATACCTTTTTGCCTACAGGACTGTGCATATTGATACACCACATTGCAGTGTTTTTCTTTCACTGGATGCATACCTTCTGCACTTCTACATTTAACGTACATTTTGGAACGGCTTTTTAATTTTATTTTTATAGGATCAACGCAGCCACAAATTCCTGTGCCTCTTAGCAAACCGTATATCTGCCTTTTACAGTTTTTGCACCTGAATGTGTATACGTATCTATGAACTCTGACCTATAGATATAATATTCACCATCTGGGGATTTTAGAATTTATGTTTTATTTTTGCATATTTTACTTATTGATTTTATCCTATTTATTTTTTATTTTTGGAGGGGAATCGCAAGAGCCCTGTGATACCCCCTCCGGCACACACCTACCCTTATTTGTATGTCGTCATTTCATAAAATTTTATATTTTTCACCCAATGGTCTAATTTCCCTTTTTTTATCCACTTTTATATCAGACTCCCTTTCTCTTTGCATTTCTTCTTTCCTCTTCTCCCCCCCCCCCCCCCGCCCCTTTTCTCACCAGACAACTTGAGGACTTTTACCTTGTTTTTTCACACTTAGAGGTATACCCGTGATGAAAATTACAGGCCTCTCTAATCTTTTTAAGTGGGAGAACTTCACAATTGGCGGCAGACTAAATACTTTTTTCCTTACTGTTTGTGTATAGATGTATATGGTCGGGTAATGGATGTCCGTCACTGGAAGTGGATGATGACGTTACAGGTGATAGATCACCAGCTTGTATAGTAAATCAATGCGTTTCTTGGTAACTGTATGCTCCTGATGTGGTGACATACTGGAAAGCTTGGCTAGATGCGTTTCGAGACTTTCTTGTTCTTTCAATAGCTGCTGATGTCAAATTTCCCAACACTCAATCCAAATGAACATCTCTGTGATGTGCTGGGGAGCAACTCCAATCCATGGACACTACTTCACAACTTAGAAGACTTAAAGGGGTACTCTGGCCCTAATATATCTTATCCCCTATCCAAAGGATAGGGGATAAGATGTATGATCGCGGGGGTCCTGCCGCTGGGGACCCCTGCAATCTGTCATCGAGCACCCACCTTTTTGAGCTCTCCGCAGCGCTGGAGGCTCAGTGTGTAGCGTGACAACCACAGGGTCCGAGTATCGTGACATCACAACTCCGCCACCATGTGACATCATGCTCTGCCACCTCAATGCAAGTCTGTTAAAGATAAATCCCTAATGAATAACTTTCTAATTGCTTTTAGTAAAAAAAAATGTGCCTCCTTGCATGTGTATTTTAACTGTAAAAACTTCACCACTAGGAGTATCCCAAGCAGTCCTGGCCGCAAGCATTTCTATTGATTTCGGACTCATGGCATGTACGCATACAGCGCAGCTCCCCATCTGTTAATCAGACAAGTGCTGGTATCTCAGCAGTGCGTGCTCCTGACTCGGCCGGCCTGCGCGTGCTGGCCCCGAGTCAGTGGAGCACTGCTCTTATTAGGAAAGATCTATCATGATCTGCCTTGGCAAAGTCTGATCGAGGTCGGAAGCAAGCCCTGGCAGGCATCAGATAACATTGCGCCTGCTGGTATTTTTAGGAGGTTTGAAGTAAAAAATAAATACAGCAATAGCGTTAGTCAGTCAGGGACAGATGGGGTGGGGGATTAGGGAGAATGTAGATGATAAATATTCAAAAAATTTTAAACAACCATATTACATGTTTTTGATCTAACGGTGCCCATTTGAAACTAGTTTAAGCAAGGGAAAGGCAGTAAATTCTAGTTTTCACAAAGGCTTTCAGTGAGAATTGGTGGTAGTGTGTAGTCTCATTTGTAGAAATACATATCAGATTCAATTCCTGTGCAGAAGGTATTGGACTTTCTTTTTAAAGCTACTGTATTTTAAGACTGCTTTTACACTATATATAATTCTCAGTTTTTAAAAAAATCCATTATAATGACCCGTTAACATAACTATTAAGAACGGATGCATGCACTATTTCTCCCGTTACTTTCTCCAGTCACAAAAGAACATCTGTCATTAATAACAGGCTATGAAGGGTTAAAACGGGTAATGTAAAAATCCCATAGACTATAATGGGATTTTGTAACGGCAGTTTTTTAATGGTTTTGTTAACTGGTCATTATAACAGCTCTTTAAAACGGACATTTCTATAGTGTGAAAGCAGCCTAAGCTAGGTAACCCCTCTGTTATTCCCAAGACTAAAAAAAAATTCTATCTTTCTACAGACTCCATCTGCTGTGAATAAAGTGAAGCAACTACTAGAAGTCAAGCCTGACAATGTAAGTAGGACAGTGATGAAAAAAAAATCGGATTGCTTATTGATGGGGGGGCTTCAGGTTTAGGAAACCTATTTTATAATACCCTATTAGAGAATTTGTAGTAAATAGAGGTAGGTTCAGGACCCTCCTCTAGTAGCATATGTACAGAATGGCTGTTATGATTGTGTGGACACCCAGTGATGAGTTTTTCAGGGAACTATTCCAACAAATATAGTGGCCGACTGCTTTATAGGAGTACTCGGGGATATGTCATTTAACACAACTTTTTGACTTTTTGTCCAGACCTTTCAATAGTTAAGATCACAACAGGTCTCTTCTCTTAAAACCCACTGCGATTACAGCCGTGTGAAGTGGTAGTGCACGCCTCACTCTCTGGCTGTCAATCAAATCCGACCTTTTTTTTTTTTTTTTTTTTATGCAGAGAAAAGGTAAAATATGCCGCCACGCACTTCCCCTGCTTATAACACACAATTGCAGTGGGCCTCAGAAATGATGTGCAACATGTCAAAAGTTGTTTTAACCTCTTAAGGACGCAGGGTGTTCCCCTGAAAATAATCCAGTGTGTCTCTTCTTGAGGAAAAATAAATATAAGACCGTGTCTTATTTTCGGGGAAACACTGTGTGTGTGTGTGTGTATATGTATATTCTAGCTTAATACCCGGCGTTGCCCGTTTTTTCCTTCCTAATCCTTGTTGGGGAGGAAAATAAACAAGGGTTTTGACTTCACATCCCATCCTCATATATTGTTGTCATATCCCGACCTCCTATCCCGTCGTCATATCCCGACCTCCTATCCCGTCGTCATATCCCGACCTCCTATCCCGTCATCCTATCTCGACCTCCTATCCCGTCATCCTATCTCGACCTCCTATCCCGTCATCCTATCTCGACCTCATATCCCGTCCCGTAATATGTGTACCAGTTATTTAAATATCTCCAGCCATATGGAAGTTGTGTGAGAACATACATTTAGCATTAACTTTCATGCGACTTTAAACAAAAACCCTGACCCTCACAAATGGGGGTAGTTAAGGGTTAAATTAACCATCCTATATTTTAAGTGGACATATAAGCAACATGTGGCCAAGTATTATCGAAATATCTCCCGCCGTTTGGAAGTTATGGAGTAACATATATTTCCCATTGACTTGTACGAGACTTTAAAAATAAACCCCGCCCCTGGCAAATGGGGGGGAGTAAGGGTTAAATTACCTATCCTATGTTTGTTGTTGACATCTAAGGACATATAAGTACTTACGGTTCCCGTATACGGCTGGGAGGAGGGGGGGCGGGGCTTAATAACGGCGCCCGCACTCAGCCGTATAGGAGAACCGTATTTAATGCATGTCTATGAGCCGACCGGAGTGAACCGCAGCCTCCGGTCGGCTGCGTTTTCGGCCGTATGTGGTTTCCCGACCGTAAGCAAAAACGCGGTCAACCACGTAATTGCAACTTTTTGGTGGGTTTTATGTTTGTTTGTGTTTTGGGCAAAAGTTGCAGTTCATAAATTCATTACCACTACATAAGACTAACCCTTAACTGGTCTATATGCACTTTTTTTTTTTTTTGTGTAAATCAAAAAGGCACAAGAAATAGGTTTAAGTGCAGCTCTGCGCCTAAATAGAGACAAATCTACACACAAAAACAGCTCTAAAGATAATGATAAATGCCCCAAATGTGCTTTGCTTTTAAACATACCATAAAGGAGAACCTGCAATCCGTGCTGGGCTATTACCTTTCATGTCAGCCCTTGCATGGAGTAACTATATCACTAGATGTACTGTCTTGTATTTGTGTTTTTATTTAAATTAAGTAGCAATGTAATCCTACTGAGTTGTAGAATAATTTTTACTGTAAGTACAAAGGGGAGATTTATCAAAGCCTGTTCAGAGGAAAAGTTGCTGAGTTGCCCATAGCAACCAATCAGATCACTCACTTATTTAATTTTCCAGAGGCCTTTTCAAAAATGAAAGAAGTGATCTGATTGGTTGCTATGGGCAACTCAGCAACTTTTCCTCTGGACAGGTTTTGAAAAATCTCCCCCATAGTATAAAAAAAAAGAAACTCTCCAAAATCGCAGTTGTGACACATTTTATGGTAAAATGAAAGGTGTCATTACAAAGTACAATTGATCCCACTAAAAACAAGCCCTTAAATAGGTCTGGAGATGGAAGGAAGAGTTATGGCTCTTAAACCTTTAAAGGGGTACACCGCTGCTGGACATCTTATCCCCTATCCAAAGGGGATAAGCTGTCTGATCATTGGGGTCCCGGTGCCACGACCACTGCCTGATTCCGTCAGCAGTGGTTGTGGCATCACGCCACCTCTATTCATGTATATGGGAGGGGGCGTGACAGCCGACTCTCCTGCTCCCCTAGACATAAATGTAGGGGAGTGGCAGCACGGGGGCGTGGTTGTGACGTCATGATCCGGGCAGCCCGCTCCAAGCGTTCTGATCAAAATGTTTGAAACGCTGGGGCACGGTAGTTACCCCTTTTTAAGGACACAGCCAATTTTTGTTTTTGTTTTTTGTCCATGAGTTCTAAGTCAGAGTAGTCCTATATTGGTTATTTCTACTTTACTTCTGTCTTTTAAGACTATAGGTTATCATTTGCCTTACAAATTAGTGCGCAGCTCTATAAATAGCTTATACACTGCTTCTGTTAGCATTATCAATGCTCCTTATAGTTAAGACTTGTTCACTGGAAGAAAATATGTATTGATTTACTTTGATATGACACGTTCAGCTTGTTAACGTATTGAGCCTGGTATTTGAATCCCATCAGGATCAGGCTAATTAAAATTGTGTTTTTCATTCCTTTTTATTTATTTATTTATTTTTTTTTTTTTTACTCAGCATCCGTATTAATCACGACATCTGAGGGATTAGTGGTGGACATCAGCATGATCGCTGATGTCCGCCATTCGCGGCCGGTCCATGGCTGTTGATAGCAGCCGGGACCTGCTGTGCATGATACAAGCACTGCTCTGGTGCTTGCGTCATGTACAGGACATAAATGTACGTCCTGGTGCGCAAAGTCCCATCGGATCAGGACGTACAGTTACGTCCTATGTCCTTAAGGGGTTAAACATTTGGTCAATACTGTCCTTGGTGATACGCAATGTTTTAAGTTTTTTTTTATATTGGAAAAGGGGGGTGACTTAAACTTTTAGTGTGGAGGGTTAATTTTATATTTGTAAATACTTTATTGCATTTCTTTTGACTCTTTTTATTTATTTTTTTTAGACCCCCCCCCTAAGGGACTTGTATGAGCCATCATTAAATGGCTCATACAGATCAATGCTGCACATCTGTGATTCAGACCACTATACCACCAACACTGTATTCAACAACAATTTAGACACTGCTATAAGCTTTGACAGCTGCGTCCAGAGGGTTAATAGTCACACAAATTAAATTAGCCAGGAGCCTCTGGGTATGGAGTGGAATCATGATGGACCAAATCCGTCATGGGTCGTGAAGGGGTTAAGGTTTAAAGTGTTCCTGTCAACAAAATTTTTTTTGATATATTTGCCCTCATTTACTATTGCAAACCCGACATGTTTTGTCAGGTTGTGCGCCAGATTCTGTCACGTTGCGCCAGAAATTCTGTCTGCGCCAGATTTTGCGCCAGAATTTGCACCAGAATTGAAAAAAAAAACAACTAACTCTCCATTTTGCTAAGAAACCCTGAAAAAGGGGTGTGGTCGTCAGAAAAGGGGGTGTGGTCTCCGAAAAGGGGCGTGTTCCCGACATTTCACAAAAAAACAACATGTTTACTAAGGTTTCCACAGAATGTGGAAAGCTTAGTAAATACCATCGGAAATAAATTGTAGGGAATTAAAACCCACAAAGAAACCTACACTCCACTCTTAGTAAATGAGGGCCAATGTAAATAATACAATTATATGTATACTTGTAATGTAATATACATTGGTTTAAAAAAAGTGCATATTTTTGTCCCTGCAGCTATTGCCTGTGTGTCTCTGTGAGGAGTCCAAATACAGGAAAAGAGGGTGAACAAGCAGGGCTCTGTGCACTGAGGCTCTATGACACACTCCCGGCTCACACATCAGGATGATTGACAAGCCAGGAGGCTGCACAGAACCCTGCTTGTCCTGTCCTCACTTTCTGTATTTGGACTCCTCAGGCTATAGCTGTAGGGACAGCATTTTTCACCCAATAATTTGTAACCAATGTATATTACAAATATACATATAATGGTATTATCTACATTATATAAAAAGTTTTGTTGACGACAGGTACACTTTAACAGTCGTCTGGTCTCTAGCAAGTTTATATATGACTTGCATGCAGGGCATATAAAGTATATAGCAACCTATTCACTCTTATGTTAAGACCTTTACTGCCAGGATAGATTAGGACTCTAAAGTGAAGTATAATCTGAGAGCTGCTGAAATTGTGTTTTTTTTTTTTTTTTTTTTTTTTTTTTTTTTTTTTTTTCTTTTCCAGATTGGGCTAAAAGTAGCTGTTCGCACTAGAGGCTGTAATGGCTTGTCCTATTATCTAGAATATGCCAAGTCTAAGGGCCCTTCAGATGAGGAAGTAATTCAAGATGGTAAGTTACTAGTCACAGCTTTTTGTTTTCTGTTATTGTCTGTATTAATCTAAGTGATACGATGTGTTGTCACTGTAAGGGTTTTGTTTCACGGGGCAGCTATTACATGCGGATGAGACACCCTGTCCACACCAAAAGGTATATTCACATGTGGCAGATTTGTTGCAGTAATTTCTGCCACTGTCCCCTTTTAGATGAATGGAACTGATTTTCATTTGGATTTTTGCAACAGAACTGTTGCTTGTGAACATAGTCTGGTCATTTGTGCAGTTATCTTCTGTCAGAAATATATAGTTTAGCCCCCTTGGCAACATCCATTGTTTATATATTGCGCTGCCATTTTGTGGTTGGCACAATCTTTTATACATAAACAACGTTGTGAAGGCAAAGCTTTGACAGTATGTAGGAGGGCAAAGATTTGGCAGTAGCTATCAGTATTATATAACAGAAGTCATGTCACAACGGCTAAAATGGGAAAGAACTCCAATCCTGCCTTTAGCCCCTTATATGCTACTGTTACCACTAACTGATGCATCCAAGTGGTTAGAGGAAATTACTTCCTCTCATACCCTTCTCCCCCTTTCAGGACACAGTTGCAGCATGCAGATTGATAAGAAGCATTGCAGTACATTGTGTAAGCCAACATGCTTACACAACCTCCCTAGAATTTAGGGAAAAAAGGAACTAAGAAGAAACAGTCAAATCTCTTAAAAGAATTTAACAAAATAACACTCCTCCCCCCCCCCCCCCCCCAATCAAAAATGCTATATCATGTAAGGAAAATAACCTGGTGTATGCCATAAAAACATACCAGAATTGTTGGTTTTTGTTCATCCGGCCTCCTGAAGAACAAAAGAAAAGAATAAATATCAAGATGTCATGTTGCCCCATTTGTTACCAATGAAAAGGTCATTCTGCAATAAAAATAAACCCTAACACAGCTATGCCAATGGAAAATATAATAGTCATGGCTCTTAAAATATAGCAACACAAAACCAAATGATTGCATGATATCATTGTATTCATACTGACCTTGTCTCAGGCAGATTGATAAATGTGTGCCATTGAGTTTACATATGCTTTAGGGCAATATACTCTGTGGAAAATGTGTTTTGTAACATTATGACATGAAAGGGTTGTCTTATTAAAATGCATGAGTCTGTCTTCTTGCACTAAAGCACTTTTCTTTTGTTGTTTTGTGGCAGGGGTCAGAGTATTCATAGAGAAGAAAGCTCAGCTAACTCTTTTAGGAACAGAAATGGACTATATAGAAGACAAACTTTCCAGTGAGTTTGTATTTAATAACCCAAACATTAAAGGAACCTGCGGATGTGGAGAAAGCTTCAGCATTTAATTCAAAAGCACTCAAGTCTACGCTCAAGCTCATGGAAATGCCATCATATTCTAGCATTGTAAAGCACTTTGGTTGAATCTCAGGCGTTGTGACATGTTGCTAAGTTAATTTGCCCTAATAAAGGTTTGGATTGTTTTGTAAACTAAAAGCCATTTCAGGCAGTTTTTATGGTGATGATGTTGGTCAGTCCAAATTAGGCACAGATCACTTATTAATGGGTGCCTTTTGTTTTCCCTCTCTTTTATACAGGTTGTGTGGCTTTTAGCAAGGCTTTCAAGTGTTAAGTGATCTTTGCCTATATAGTCAAACTTTATAATTGATCTACATTTATATGAAAATTTTTGGTGGAAACCGTATACATAAAATATTAACAGGGCACTTTAGTTATGCTGTGTTCTCCTGCTGTATTACTAACACAAAATTTGCCTTTTTATGTCATACCATGGACCTAATGAAATGGAGAATTTGTAATGTATAGAATGTGCATGACAAAACAAACATCTGGTTATGGGGTGTCCCATAATAAATCAGTTTTTAGATATCTGCTTTTTCCTGACAGCTTCTACCTAAAATTGTTCTTATTACAATTAAATGTATTATCCAGAAATTACAATTGAAGGGCCTTTTACACTGGTCAATGATCCGGACATAACATGCCTAGTGTAAACATCCCAGTGATCTGTTGACGGATGGGCAAACATTTGCTGGCTGCTGACCCCTTTTATAGAGGTATTGTATCTTCATTTTGTTGAAGCACATCTAACTGTAAACAGAATGTGCCGTTGACAACCATGCATTTCCATAAGTAAAGGGGTTTGAAGAAACAATAGCATGAGAAAACATTGCCCAATAATTGGAAAGTATAAAATTGGGAAATGATCTGCTTCCTGTTCCTTTTGGTGGACGCTCGGTAAAACATTGCCATAATAAGACCCCCACAGCCGCCTGCATCTCCCAGAAATGTAGGCAGTGGTACACTTCACTTTCCCACTGTGACTGAAACCCTGACTGATCAAAACTTTCTCATGTGCGTGTGACAAATTATTTTTAAATGACTTAAGTGCTTTAAAGCGTACCTGTCCGATCCCCCAAAAAAGTTATTCAGTACCTAATCCTGACCATGTATATCTAATTTTTATGCCTCGATCACCTATATTTATTATTAAATACCTCTTTTCATCAGCTCATAGTGTTAGAAATCCTCTCAGGGGAAGGGGGTGTGTCCCTCCTTGAAGTAGTGGGAGGTGATTGGTGTCCATAATGGTGGGATTTTCAGGAGCCATTTTCTTAAATATTTAAAAACATTTAAGCAAACAAATTACAGAAGGTCTTTCACTTTCATCAGTAACAACATATAAAAAGGTTTTGGAACATCTTTAGTACCAGTTGACTTTCACAATTACTTTTACCTTTAAGCAATGAAGTTATGCATCAAAAAAAAACATACCCCCCGCCCCTCTATATCTAGCACCAGTACTGCCCATTAACTGCTTGAAAGTTGAATATATTTTACAGTTGCTCCCTTCTCCTTTGACATGTCACTTTTCCACTCTTCATATTACTATGATCCTCAAAGATGATAAATATTCTGTATAAAGATCTCTATTCACTCAATATGTTGTTAGAATCTTTTATAGTCCCAGGGATCTCTTCTGAGGGACCAAATTGACACTTGGATTGGATCACTATTAACTCTTCATTAAGTCTCAATCACCCCTATTAAACCATTTGGCTTTTGTGCAAATTAAACACCTTCAAAACTTCTATAAACTCACAAAGATACACATTAATGTAAGCGGCTAATTTTGATCAAAACAAGTTAAACAATGACCGATTGTTTTAGCCGACCTGTGACACTGTTCTAAAATGTAAGGGGTATTCCAGGAAAAACCTTTTATTTTTATTTTTTTTATCAACTGGCTCCAGAAAGTTAAACAGATTTGTAAATTAGTTCTATTAAAAAATCTTAATCCTTTCAATAATTATCAGCTGCTGAAGTTGAGTTGTTCTTTTCTGTCTGGCAACAGTGCTCTCTGCTGACATCTCTGCTTGTCTCAGGAACTGCACAGAGTAGAAGAGGTTTGCTATGGGGATTTGCTTCTACTCTGGACAGTTCCCGAGACAGGAGTCCTCAGAGAGCACTTAGACAGAAAAGAACAACTCCACTTCAATGGCTCATAAGTACTGAAAGGATTAAGATTTTTTTAATAGAAGTAATTTACAAATATGTTTAACTTCCTGCTGCCAGTTGATATATAGAAATATTTTTTTCCTGCATAACCCCTTTTTTAATTCAGTCTTATTTAATATTGTCATCTGCTAAGCTGATTCGAGTGCCTGGTGTCATTGATGTGTGACCAATCTGAATGACTGTGATCACTTTATATGGACTAATGTGTGTGGCTGTGTCTGCAAAAGGATCAGTCATTGTTCAACCAACAACCTGTTTCTTGCCAATGTATATGGCCGCCTTTTAAATGTCCTGTTTGATGCTTCCTATGAGTAGTTCAGTCTCAAACTACCTGTATTTGTTCAATTATTAAGATATGCAAAATGTGTGTGTAATATAATATCTAAGCACTGATGTATTTCTGTTCAAGTACCCTCAAAACGCACAAGTAGATTCTTTAACTTGAACAGTAATTTATAATATGGAACACGTTACAGCTTGGAAAAGCCAGTGTCTTGTGTTGTGTACATTTTGGTTTAAAAAAAATAAATAAACAAACTATATGTTGATCAATATTGTTCTATGTTTTCATTACTAGGGCAGTTCGATTCCTGCATGTAGTGCGGTTTTAAGGCCCCTTTCACACTATAAAGTTGTTCCGTTAAAAGATCAATTATAAACCTCTGTTAGAAAAGCCTTAAAAACGGATGTTAAACGTCTGTTCGAAAATACCATTTTTTTTTTAATTAGCCATTATGGCCCGTTATAAATAACTGACGTTATTTGTGACGGAAGAAAAAAACTGCATGTGCACTAATTTTTCTTCCGTCACAAGAAACGGGTAAATTAACGGACGTTATTTTTAACATTGAAGTCTATGGCAAACGGATGAGCCTTTATGTCATCCTGGTTTATGTCATGCCCCTGGTTTAGAATATCCGTTATTACTTCTGAGCATGCTCAGAAGAGGGGACATCAGCAGACTCCTGCAGGGCTGAGGGACTACTACTACTCCCATCATGGAACAGACTTGTTTACATGATGGGAGTAGTAATTCCCAGCTGCAGGAGTCTGCCGGTGGCTGGCGAGTCTACATTAGTGTTTGTACTTCTACCCCCATCATGGAACAGTGTCTGTTCCATGATGGGGGTTGTAGTACAAGGGCTGAGGGATTGATCGCACCGGGTCTCACTTCTGAGACTCCATGCGATCAGAAGTTATTAAGCAGGGGAGCGGGCAGCATGGTCCGCAACCCTGCAATGTATATTGTGTTTTTACTCTCATTTTTAAATCCCTCACGGGGAGCCCTGAATGGCCGATACTGAGGAGCCATTCAGTGCTCCCAGCGGGGTTTTTAAAATGAACATTGTGAATGGCAGTGGGGGCCATATCCATATTAAAAGCACTGTGGGGGGCAAGATATATAGCGCTGCAGGGGGGCTGACATATAGCGCTATATATATAGCTCCCCAGCGCATTATTAAAGATATGACCCCTGCCGGAGCATTTATAAATGTATACCCCCCGCCGGCACATTTATAATGTTCCTCCACAGCGTATTGGTCATTTTATTCCACTGCAGCACTATATGTGAAAAGCATTCTATAAGCAGCGCAGCCGCCCGTCCCAATGATGCTGATACAATACTTTTCATACATATTGCTGCGATGGCATATGTATATAGAAGCGCTGGGGGGGGGCAGACATATAGCGTTATATTCCCTCAACTCCCCCCACACACAGCACTTCTGTATACATATGCCACCGCAGCGCTATGTATGGAAAGTATTGTATCAGCATCATTGGGCCGACCGGCTTATGGCACTATGCGCTGCTGATATACTTTTCCCATATAGCGCTGCGGTGGCATATGTATATAGAAGTGCTGAGGGGGACAGATAACGCTATCTGTCTGCGCCCCCCCCCCCCCCAGCGCTTCTATATACATATGGCACCGCAGCGCTATATGTGAAAAGTATATGTATCCGCAGCGCATAGTGCCAGCAGCCGGCCAGCCCGATGATGCTGATAGAAATACTTTTCATTCATAGCGCTGCGGTGGCATATGTATATAGAAGTGCTGTGGGGGGCAGATAACGCTATATATGTCTGCCCCCCCCAGCGCTTCTATATACATATGCCACCGCAGCGCTAAGTATGAAAAGTATTGTATCAGCATCACTGGCCTGATGCGCTGCAGATAGAATGCTTTTCACAAATAGCTCTGTGGGGGCATAGTATGCCAAAGCGCCGAGGTGGGGGGGGGGCTACATTATAAATGCGCCGGTGGGGGGGTCATATCTTTATTAATGCGCTGCGGGGGTCATATTATAAATGTGCCGATGGGGTTCATATCTTAATGCTCTGCGGGGGGGCATATAAATGCGCTGGCAGGGGTCATATATTAATGCGCTGCGGGGGTCATATAAATGCGCCAGCAGGGGGTATATATTTATAAATGCGCTGCGGGGGGCAAATTATAAATGCGCTTGGGGGGGTAGAGATATAGGCTATATGTCTCCCCCGCAGTGCTATATATCTTGCCCCCCACAGGGCTTTTAATATACATATAGCCCCTGCTGCCACTCACAATGTTCATTTTAAAAACCCCGCTGGAAGCACTGAATGGCTCCTCGGTACCGGCCATTCAGGGCTCCCCGCGGGGGATTTAAAAATGAAAGTAAAAACACACGATACATCGCAGGGTTTCTGAGCATGCCACCCGCTTCCCTGCTTAATAACTTCTGATCGCATGGGGTCTCAGAAGTGAGACTCGGTGCGATCAATCCCTCAGCCCCTGTTCTACAACCTCCACCATCATGGAACAGACTCTGTTCCATGATGGGGGTTGTAGTACAAACACAAATGTAGCCTCCCCAGCCACCGGCAAACTCCTGCAGCTGGGAATTACTACTCCCATCATGGAAACAAGTCTGTTCCATGATGGGAGTAGTAGTAGTCCCGACTGTGGGAAGTCCGTAGGCAGAGGTGTTAAAACGGCTATACATAAGTGATGTTATAATGGGTCTTAAAGATGAATATGCCAGTTATTTTGATAGACATTATTCAGCAGTTAGCACCCGTTGTTTCATCCTTTATTATCCATCCGTTTTTATACAGAAAACGGATGTTTAATAATGAATGAATACTCGTGTGTGTGTGTGTGTGAAAGGAGCCGTGCTATTGAATAAAGAAAGCTTGCCTGTGATGGTTACCATGGGCGTTGGTTTTTATACCAGTGTCTTCTCTGGTTTTTATTTAGATGTTTCTTACGGCATTTGGGTATGCAGGACAGATTTGTTTATGGAAAGTTTGAATGTGCGGCTTGTCTAAATGAGGCTTGAAGATGTTAATGATTGTCTTCAGTTACAACCCCGTTTAGATGTACTGTATGCAATGGGTTTTCCAGTCACAACAGTTTTTGCCATGTTTTGAGTTCACCCTTTATGGTCAGGACACAAGGGTATATACCTCATTATTGAGGTTGTCCCACCATAACATCTTATGTATCCCCAATCCTGTGTATAGGGAATAATAGTCTGATTGCAGGAGTTGACTGCTGAGTTCCCTGCAATTTCAAAGACTGGAACCTGAGTCACTTGTTAAAACGGAGTGGCGGTCTTGCACATGTACTCAAGGAGTTCAAAAATAAGTGAGTACAGCGCTTTGCTATATCCAGCGGCTCCCATTGGGAATGAATGCATTGGTGCTGCACTTATATAATGAGAGACCCTGGTCCCCGTTCTCAAGATCACTTATTAAAAGTACAATTGAGTTTCTATATTAAAATCACGTAGTTGATTAGATCTTCCAGCTTGTTTGATGGGTTTGGTGTCGAGGGAGAGGAGGAGAAAATACGGCTTTATGCAGACGATGTATTGTGTGTCACAGATCCAGGAAGAAAGCTTGTTAGCATTATTGATTTGATAAAGGATTTTGGTAAATATTCTGGCTTTCAGATAAACTGGAATAAATCAGGATTATTAATGTTGTCAGGTGATAGCCAGGGCTGCCAGAGAGTGATACATGTTTTGCAGGAAAACGAGGCCCTGGAATACCTAGGAATTAAGATTTCGAGAAATATAGAAGAGTTTGCCCAGTTGAATATTACCCCATTGAGACAGAAAGTAAGAAACAAAATTCAAATATGGAAAAAATTGCGCATGAATATGGCTGAAAGAATTACTCTGATAAAGACAATTATTTTCCCTATGGTTTTGCATGTGATTAGAGCAGCACCGGTTTGGTTAGGGAACACCATTTTAATAAAATACAGAGTGAGATTAATGTTTTTTTATGGGATGGTAAACAAACACGGATGAAACACACATTTTTGAGTCCTCCTTTGAGTAGTGGTGGCTTGGGTATATCAAATATGCAACTGTATTATATAGCGGCACAAATTGAATACATGATAAAGGAAGATGATGTTTTAAAAGTTTTTTTTCTAAACTAGGTATTAGGGGGGATAGCACTTTGGAATTAATTGAAGGGGGAAGATGTATGCACAGGGGAAAAATCCCCACTTGTAATATGTTTAATAAAGTATGGAGATTCACGAGATGTTTATTAGGGATTAAGGGTAGTATGCACTACACACTAATGTGGGGTAATGGAGATTTTTCAGAAATGGTGAAACTAAAGGAATATGTTAACTGGGAAAGAAATGGGGTTATTAGAGTTAAAGATTTTGTGATAGATAGCACGTTAAAAGAGTGGAAAACATTCAATAGGGCATTTAGTATTAGTCAGAGCGAATACTTTTCATACTTACAAATCAAATGCGCTTTTGAGAAGGAGAACAACCCTAGATGGGCAATAAATAGACATGAGTTAATTGACTATATGTTTGGGCTTCGGTCCTCCTCGACAAAGGTATTTGGTAACTTATATAAGGACCTAGTTAGATTTTCCGTTGAAAAATTTCCTCCAAAGAGTAGGGATAAATGGAAGCAAGTAGTAGGTCAGATCGATGGGGAAGAATGGAGGGAAGTATTTATGAATATTTCCCAATCATCTCTCAATATGAACCATAAAACCTCTATGATAAAGCTGATACATAGGATCCCATATACGCCGGGGTTCTTGTATAAGATAGGAAAAAGACTTGACTCTAAATGCCCGAAATGTAATATGGAAGGTGCGGATTTGTCACATATGGTGTGGAGCTGCCCAAAACTGCTTTCCTTTTGGACAGGGGTATACTAGATGGTAGAAACGAAATTGGGTACTAAGATAAGCTTTGATATTAAAACGGCCATTCTAGGGATAGGACTTAGGATGCAGTGCAAGAACAGTGTTCTGATAAAGGCTTTCGGATTAGCTAGAATAATTATTCTTAGGAGATGGTTTGCTCCCCAGGGCCCATGTTGGGTTGAGTGGCAGGTGGGATTATTTATATTGTAAAGCGAATTTTGAAATGCATTATTGTAATTTTGTAATTTGAAATAAAATTTCTTTTAAAAAATCACGTAGGAAACTGTGCCAGTACTCTCGGAGCTCCACACAACTCCACTCTGCACAATGGATAACACACATACATAGGGAAATTACACACAGGCTGCACGCCAACTTAGCTTTACCACAACAAGTGAGTTCACATTCAAGACATAACTCACGATTTAGTAGAAGTGCTCTTCATGCTTTTATTCACTTTTTTTCATTTTTTTTCATTTTTCACATGAAATCATCTCTCTGGACAAGGTATAGCAGCAAATTAGCAGCAAGAAGTTATAACATTCGCTGTAGCTTCCCCAGTGATGGCACAACGTTTCAGGGGTGGCACCCCTTATTCATGCATGAATAGCATGTATTATTCCCCGTCCTCAAGATTGCAGGCGGTCCCAGCAGTTAAAAGCTGAGGACTACTTTATTGTACACCCCCTAGGAGTGTACAAAAAAACAGAAAGCACATTCACGCAAAAGGATTTATTGGTGTATAACACGCAGATAGGGTTTCAGCTGCACATTTTAGTTTAAAAAGTGTGTGTTATACGCCGATAAATATGGTAGATATAGATATATATGTAGATAGATACTGATCTTCCAGTAAATTTCACATGGGATACACATGCCTAGAGCCACACTGTAAAATGTGGAGTGATGATTTGTGGATGCTTCAGCAAGACTAGAATCGGGCATATTTCCCAGAATTGTCTTTTCCAGCAGTACAGTGCTCTATACCACACAACTAGGTCAAACCAAGTTTGGGTGGAGGACCACCACATCAAGACCCTGTTATGGCCAGCCTAATCTTCAGACCTAAACCCCATTGAAAACGTATATTCTATAAAGAGAAAGATGGTGGATAGCATACCAAGATGCATGCAAGCTGTGATAGAAAATTCTGTGTTTTTCTGCCCCCCCCCCCTTCATATTCCTCATTTTACACTGCTCAAAAAAATAAAGGAACACCAAGATAACACTTCCTAGATCTGAATGAATGAACTAATCATATGAAATACTTTCGTCTTTACATAGTTGAATGTGCTGACAACAAAATCACACAAAAATTATCAATAGAAATCAAATTTATCAACCCATGGAGGTCTGGATATGGAGTCACACTCAAAATCAAAGTGGAAAACCAAACTACAGGCTGATCCAACTTTGATGTAATGTCCTTAAAACAAGTCAAAATGAGGCTCAGTATTGTGTGTATTGTGTGTGGCCTCCACGTGCCAGTATGACCTCCCTACAATGCCTGGGCATGCTCCTGATAAGGTGGCCTCCTAGGGATGTCCTCCCAGACCTGGACTAAAGCATCTGCCAACTCCTGGACAGTCTGTGGGGCAATGTGGCAGTGGATGGAGTGAGACCTGATGTCCCAGATGTGCTCAATCGGATTCAGGTCTGGGGAATGGGCGTGCCAGTCCATAGCATCAATGCCTTCCTCTTGCAGGAACTGCTGACACACTCCAGCCACATGAGGTCTAGCATTGTCTTGCATTAGGAGGAATCCAGGGCCAATCGCACCAGCATATGGTTTCACAAGGGGTCTGAGGATCTCGGTACCTAATGACAGTCAGGCTACCTCTGGCAAGCACATGGAGGGCTGTGTGGCCCCCCAAAGAAATGCCACCCCACACCATTACTGACCCACCACAAAACCGGTCATGCTGGAGGATGTTGAAGGCAGCAGAACGTTCTCCACGGCGTCTCCAGACTCTGTCACGTCTGTCACATGTGCTCAGTGTGAACCTGCTTTCATTTGTGATGAGCACAGGGTGCCAGTGGCGAATTTGCCAATCTTGGTGTTCTCTGGCAAATGCCAAACGTCCTGCATGGTGTTGGGCTATAAGCACAACCCCCACCTGCTGGAGATAGATCATTTTGCAGGGCTCTAGCTGTGCTCCTCCTGCTCCTCCTTGCACAAAGGTATAGATAGTGGTCCTGCTGCTGGGTTGTTGCCCTCCTACGGCCTCCTCCACGTCTCCTGATGTACTGGCAAAAGGACACAGAAGGAGAGGGAAGAAGAGAAAAAAAAAGGGTACAGAAAAGAAGGATAGGGTGTGAGTGGGGCAGAAATGAATGAAATAAAAAGGTAGATCAGACCATATACAGTGGGGATCAAAAGTTTGGGCACCCCAGGTAAAAGATTTGTATTAATGTGCATAAAGAAGCCAAGGAAAGATGGAAAAATGTCCAAAAGGCATCAAATTACAGATTAGACATTCTTATATGTCAACAAAAGTTAGATTTTATTTCCATCATTTACACTTTCAAAATAACAGAAAACAAAAAAATGGCGTCTGCAAAAGTTTGGGCACCCAGCAGAACTTATAGCATGTACTGCTCCCTTTGCAAAGCTGAGACCTGCCAGTGTCATGGATTGTTTTCAATCATTATTTAAAGGTTTTAAATGCCCAGACTCATCTGACCTTGCCTCAACAATCAGCACCATTTCTTCTTTTAAGCAGTTGTCTAGAAATCTGAAACTGAAAATAGTTGACGCTCACAAAGCTGGAGAAGGCTATAAGAAGATAGCAAAACGTTTTCAGATGTCAATATCCTCTGTTCGGAATGTTATTAAGAAATGGCAGTCATCAGGAATAGTGGAAGTTAAAGCAAGATCTGGAAGACAAAGAAAAATATCAGACAGAACAGCTCACAGGATTGTGAGAAAAACTATTTAAAACCCACGTTTGACTGCACAATCCCTCCAGAAAGATCTGGCAGACACTGGAGTTGTGGTACACTATTCCACACTAAGAGATACTTGTACAAATATGGTCTTCATGGAAGAGTCATTAGATGAAAACCTCTTCTACGTCCTCACCACAAAAATCAGCGTTTGAACTTTGCAAATGAACATATAGACACGCCTGATGCATTTTGGAAACAAGTTCTGTGGACTGATGAGGTTAAAATTGAACTTTTTGGCCGGAATGAGCAAAGGTACGTTTGGAGAAGAAGGGAAACAGAATTTAATGAAAAGAACATCTGTCCAACTGTTAAGCATGGGGGTGGATCAATCATGCTTTAGGGTTGTATTGCTGCCAGTGGCACAGGGAACATCTCACGAGTAGAAGGAAAAAATGGATTCAATAACATTTCAGCAAATTTTGGATGCTAACTTAATGCCATCTGTGAAAAAGCTGAAGTTAAAGAGAGGATGGCTTCTACAAATGGATAATGATCCTAAACACACCTCGAAATCCACGGGGGATTACATCAAGAGGCGCAAACTGAAGGTTTTGCCATGGCCTTCACAATGTCCTGACCTCAACATAATTGAAAATCTATGGATAGACCTTAAAAGAGCAGTGCGTGACAGACAGCCCAGAAATCTCAAAGAACTGGAAGACTTTTGTA
The DNA here is from genome assembly GCF_029499605.1 of Hyla sarda. NCBI lineage: Eukaryota > Metazoa > Chordata > Amphibia > Anura > Hylidae > Hyla > Hyla sarda. The sequence continues at coordinate 380,166,476 of NC_079189.1, read as the reverse complement.
AGGAAAATGGGCAAAGATACCTCAAACAAGAATTGAAAGACTCTTGGCTGACTACAAAAAGCAATTACAAGCTGTGATACTTGCCAAAGGGGGCAGTACAAGATATTAACTCTGCAGGGTGCCCAAACTTTTACAGACACCATTTTTTGTTTTCTGTTATTTTGAAAGTGTAAGTGATGGAAATAAAATCTAACTTTTGTTGACATATTATAAGAATCTCTAATCTGTAATTTGATGCCTTTTGGAGATTTTTCCATCTTTCCTTGGCTTCTTTATGCACATTAATACAAATTTTTACCTAGGGTGCCCAAACTTTTGATCCCCACTGTATTTAAAAAATTAACAGAATTTATTAAACAGAAGTGGGTGAGGTCAAGTAAGGAAGTATGCTGGGTCATAGTGACCTCCTACCTAAAGACACCAAATAAAATAAAATTAGAAAGATAAAAATAGGGATAAAAAAAACCGAAAAATAATCATTAAGAGAATGTTGCAGTCATATATAATGCCCCCAGGAAAAATCAGTAGTAAGAATAAAATGTAGTATATGACTACTGGGTAAATAATTTCAATAGTTATCCCTGTATTAATGGCAGCTGTTTATAACATGTAGTGTTGTGTAACCTGTGAGAATATTCATTACAAGATAACAAACAATACTATAGCAGTAATATAACAATTATATATGGTTTCCAACATGGGGATTGAGTCTGAGCACTGCGTGCTCCCTGTAAATAAAGAAAGCAAAGATCTCGATGTTCAATAGTCAATTTCATCGCTATGCAGTGAGGGGAACAAAAATGCAAGTGGCAGTGCCTCAATAGTACCTTGAGTGCTGTGCACTCTCCTGAAAAAATAAGTTAGGTCAGGTAAGATGCCCGTGGCAAACAGTGGATTATTCGTTGGTGATACCGAGACGGGGAAGAGCAGAGGTGCTGGCCTCTAGGCAGATATCCTGTGCAGGAGAAAGAACAGTGGGACTATGTCCTGCTCACCCGTTCTGATGGGCCTCTTCAGAGCTTCGGAGCTTCTAGCCGTGAAGACTGCTGCAGACGATTCCTCATAGCGAGCTCACGCACAACGCATTTTAAAAACTTTTATTCCAAAAAACACTGTCCCACAAGCCTTCCTTACCCATTTTATTAACATAAAAAAAAAAAAAAACAACACTGGTCATCGACGTAGTCCACAGGATACACGGATCTGAAATGAGAAAAAAAAAAAACGGAATATAGGTTCGTACATTTATTGTCACCCGCCCAAACATCTCCCATCTGCACCACATGTAAGGGGGCATCCTGGAAGTTGTATTCATGCAACGGCGGACTGGTGGGAGATGTGCCGGCAGGTGACCAGCAAGTCAGGGAAGCTTGTCACCCGCTTGCAAATCTCCCGCCATCCGCACAGAACGACTACAACTCCCAGCATGCCCTTACAGTAAGGACATGCTGGTAGTTGTAGTCGTGCTGCATGGGAGGAAGATGTGGGGGTGGGTGACAACCTTGTCACCTGTCCTGTCACACGACTACAACTCCCAGCATGCCCTTACAGTGAGGACATGCTGGGAGTTGTAGTCATGCGACACGGGTGGGAAATGTGCTTGTCAACCGCCCCAAGGCTACAACTCCCAGCATGTCCTTACTGTAAGGGCATGCTGGGAGTTGTAGTTATGCGGTGGGGTAAGGTTACCCACCCACACATCTCCCGCCTGTGCTGCATGACTACAACTCCCGCCATGTCCTTTCTGTAAGGTATGTGCAACTTTTTAAAAATGCTGTCAAAGGCAAGTTTGTAAGCTAGGTATGACCTAGCGTACTCTTGTGACTTTTTAAGGGGATTTGTGGCTTCTTTTTTTTTTGTCTACGCACGACTTTCGCACTTGATAAATTCCCGGCCACTGCAAAGTAGTTTCAGTAGCTACTGTCTGATAGTGCTTCTCTGTGCTCTCTCCTGTCTGATAGTACTCCTCTGTGCTCTCTCCTGTCTGATAGTACTCCTCTGTGCTCTCTCCTGTCTGATAGGACTCCTCTGTGCTCTCTCCTGTCTGATAGAACTCCTCTGTGCTCTCTCCTGTCTGATAGTACTCCTCTGTGCTCTCTCCTGTCTGATAGGACTCCTCTGTGCTCTCTCCTGTCTGATAGGACTCCTCTGTGCTCTCTCCTGTCTGATAGAACTCCTCTGTGCTCTCTCCTGTCGGATAGTACTCCTCTGTGCTCTCTCCTGTCTGATAGGACTCCTCTGTGCTCTCTCCTGTCTGATAGTACTCCTCTGTGCTCTCTCCTGTCTGAAAGCAATCCTCTGTGCTCTCTCCTGTCTGATAGTACTCCTCTGTGATCTCTCCTGTCTGATACCACTTCTCTGTGCTCTCTCCTGTCTGATAGCACTCCTCAATGCTCTCTCCTGACTGATAGTACTCCTCTGTGCTCTCTCTTGTCTGGTAGCACTTCCTTGCCCTCTCCTGTCTGGTAGCACTCCTCTGTGCCCTCTCCTGTCTGGTAGCACTCCTCTGTGTTCTCTCTCCTGTCTGATAGCACTCCTCTGTGCTCTCTCCTGTCTGATAGTGCTCCTCTTTGCTCTCTCTCCTGTCTAATAGTACTCCTCTGTGCTCTCTCCTGTCTGATAGGACTCCTCTGTGCTCTCTCCTGTCTGATAGGACTCCTCTGTGCTCTCTCCAGTCTAATAGTATTCCTCTGTGCTCTCTCCTGTCTGATAGGACTCCTCTGTGCTCTCTCATGTCTGATAGGACTCCTCTGCGCTCTCTCCTGTCTGATAGGACTCCTCTGTGCTCTCTCCTGTCTGATAGTACTCCTCTGTGATCTCTCCTGTCTGATAGGACTCCTCTGTGCTCTCTCCTGTCTGGTAGCACTCCTCTGTGCCCTCTCCTGTCTGGTAGCACTCCTCTGTGTTCTCTCTCCTGTCTGATAGCACTCCTCTGTGCTCTCTCCTGTCTGATAGTGCTCCTCTTTGCTCTCTCTCCTGTCTAATAGTACTCCTCTGTGCTCTCTCCTGTCTGATAGGACTCCTCTGTGCTCTCTCCTGTCTGATAGGACTCCTCTGTGCTCTCTCCAGTCTAATAGTATTCCTCTGTGCTCTCTCCTGTCTGATAGGACTCCTCTGTGCTCTCTCATGTCTGATAGGACTCCTCTACGCTCTCTCCTGTCTGATAGGACTCCTCTGTGCTCTCTCCTGTCTGATAGTACTCCTCTGTGATCTCTCCTGTCTGACAGGACTCCTCTGTGCTCTCTCCTGTCTGATAGTACTCCTCTGTGCTCTCTCCTGTCTGATAGGACTCCTCTGTGCTCTCTCCTGTCTGATTGGACTCCTGTGTTCTCTCTCCTGTCTGAAAGCACTCCTCTGTGTTCTCTCCTGTCTGATAGTATTCCTCTGTGCTCTCTCCTGTCTGATACCACTTCTCTGTGCTCTCTCTTGTCTGATAGGACTCCTCTGTGCTCTCTCCTGTCTGATAGCAATCCTCTGTGCTCTCTCCTTTCTAATAGTACTCCTCTGTGCTCTCTCCTGTCTGATAATACTCCTCTGTGCTCTCTCCTGTCTGATAGCACTCCTCTGTTCTCTCTCCTGTCTGATAGTACTCCTCTGTGCTCTCTTCTGTCTGATAGTACTCATCTGTGCTCTCTCCTGACAGATAGTACTCCTCTGTGCTTTCTCCTGTCTGATAGTACTCCTCTGTGCTCTCTCCTGTCCGATAGGACTCCTCTGTGCTCTCTCCTGTCTGATAATACTCCTCTGTGCTCTCTCCTGTCTGATAGTACTCCTCTGTGCTCTTTCCTGTCTGATAGGACTCCTCTGTGCTCTCTCCTGTCTGATTGGACTCCTGTGTGCTCTCTCCTGTCTGAAAGCACTCCTCTGTGTTCTCTCCTGTCTGATAGTATTCCTCTGTGCTCTCTCCTGTCTGATACCACTTCTCTGTGCTCTCTCTTGTCTGATAGGACTCCTCTGTGCTCTCTCCTGTCTGATAGCAATCCTCTGTGCTCTCTCCTTTCTAATAGTACTCCTCTGTGCTCTCTCCTGTCTGATAATACTCCTCTGTGCTCTCTCCTGTCTGATAGCACTCATCTGTGCTCTCTCCTGTCTGTAAGTACTCTTCTGTGCTCTCTCCTGTCTGATAGGACTCCTCTGTGCTCTCTCCTGTCTGATAGGGCTCCTCTGTGCTCTCTCCTGTCTGATAGTACTCCTCTGTGCTCTCTCCTGTCTGTAAGTACTCCTCTGTGCTCTCTCCTGTCTGATAGGACTCCTCTGTGCTCTCTCCTGTCTGATAGGGCTCCTCTGTGCTCTCTCCTGTCTGATAGTACTCCTCTGTGCTCTCTCCTGTCTGATAGTACTCCTCCGTGCTCTCTCCTATCTGATAGTACTCCTCTGTGCTCTCTCCTGTCTGATAGGACTCCTCTGTGCTCTCTCCTGTCTGATAGTACTCCTCTCTGATCTCTCCTCTCTGATACCACTTCTCTGTGCTTTCTCCTGTCTGATAGTACTCCTCTGTGCTCTCTTCTGTCTGATAGGACTCCTCTGTGCTCTCTCCTGTCTGATAGGACTCCTCTGTGCTCTCTCCTGTCTGATAGCACTCCCCTGTGCTCTCTCCTGTCTGATAGTACTCCTCTGTGATCTCTCCAGTCTGATACCACTTCTCTGTGCTCTCTCTTGTCTGATAGTACTCCTCTGTGCTCTCTCCTGTCTGGTAGCACTCCACTGTGCTCTCTCCTGTCTGATAGGACTCCTCTGTGCTCTCTCCTGTCTGATAGCACTCTTCTGTGCTCTCTCCTTTCTGTAAGTACTCTTCTGTGCTCTCTCCTGTCTGATAGGGCTCCTCTGTGCTCTCTCCTGTCTGATAGTACTCCTCTGTGCTCTCTCCTGTCTGTAAGTACTCCTCTGTGCTCTCTCCTGTCTGATAGGACTCCTCTGTGCTCTCTCCTGTCTGATAGGGCTCCTCTGTGCTCTCTCCTGTCTGATAGTACTCCTCTGTGCTCTCTCCTGTCTGATAGTACTCCTCCGTGCTCTCTCCTATCTGATAGTATTCCTCTGTGCTCTCTCCTGTCTGATAGGACTCCTCTGTGCTCTCTCCTGTCTGATAGTACTCCTCTGTGATCTCTCCTCTCTGATACCACTTCTCTGTGCTCTCTCCTGTCTGATAGTACTCCTCTGTGCTCTCTTCTGTCTGATAGGACTCCTCTGTGCTCTCTCCTGTCTGATAGGACTCCTCTGTGCTCACTCCTGTCTGATAGCACTCCCCTGTGCTCTCTCCTGTCTGATAGTACTCCTCTGTGATCTCTCCTGTCTGATACCACTTCTCTGTGCTCTCTCTTGTCTGATAGTACTCCTCTGTGCTCTCTCCTGTCTGGTAGCACTCCACTGTGCTCTCTCCTGTCTGATAGGACTCCTCTGTGCTCTCTTCTGTCTGATAGCACTCTTCTGTGCTCTCTCCTGTCTGATAGTACTCCTCTGTGCTCTCTCCTGTCTGATAGGACTTCTCTGTGCTCTTTCCTATCTGATAGTACTCCTCTGTGCTCTCTCCTGTCTTATAGGACTCATCTGTGCTCTTTCTTGTCTGATAGTACTCCTCTGTGCTCTCTCCTGTCTGATAGGACTCATCTGTGCTCTCTCCTGTTTGATAGCACTCCTCTGTGCTCTCTTCTGTTTGATAGTACTCCTCTGTGCTCTCTCCTGTCTGATAGGACTCCTCTGTGCTCTCTCCTGTCTGATAATACTCCTCTGTGCTCTCTCCTGTCTGATAGCACTCCTCTGTGCTCTCTTCTGTCTGGTAGTACTCCACTGTGCTCTCTCCTGTCTGATAGGGCTCCTCGGTGCTCTCTCCTGTCTTATAGTACTCCTCTGTGCTCTCTCCTGTCTGATAGTATTCATCTTTGCTCTCTCTTTTGTCTGATAGGACTCCTCTGTGCTCTCTCCTGTGTGATAGCACTCCTCTCTGATACCACTTCTCTGTGCTCTCTCCTGTCTGATAGTACTCCTCTTTGCTCTCTCCTGTCTGATAGGACTCATCTGTGCTCTCTCCTGTCTGATAGTACTCCTCTGTGCTCTCTCCTGTCTGATAGGACTCCTCTGTGCTCTCTCCTGTCTGATAATACTCCTCTGTGCTCTCTCCTGTCTGATAGCACTCCTCTGTGCTCTCTCCTGTCTGATAGTACTCCTCTGTGCTCTCTCCTGTCTGATAGTACTCCTCTTTGCTCTCTCCTGTCTGATAGGACTCATCTGTGCTCTCTCCTTTCTGATAGTACTCCTCTGTGCTCTCTCCTGTCTGATAGGACTCCTCTGTGCTCTCTCCTGTCTCATAATACTCATCTGTGCTCTCTCCTCTCTGATAGCACTCCTCTGTGCTCTCTCCTGTCTGATAGTACTCCTCTGTGCTCTCTCCTGTCTGGTAGCACTCCACTGTGCTCTCTCCTGTCTGATAGCACTCCTCTGTGCTCTCTCCTGTCTGATAGTACTCCTCTGTGCTCTCTCCTGTCTGACAGGACTCCTCTGTGCTCTCTCCTGTCTGATGGGACTCCTCTGTGCTCTCTCCTGTCTGATAGGACTCCTCTGTGCTCTCTCCTGTCTGATAGTACTCCTCTGTGCTCTCTCCTGTCTGATAGTACTCCTCTGTGCTCTCTCCTGTCTGGTAGCACTCCACTGTGCTCTCTCCTGTCTGATAGCACTCCTCTGTGCTCTCTCCTGTCTGATAGTACTCCTCTGTGCTCTCTCCTGTCTGACAGGACTCCTCTGTGCTCTCTCCTGTCTGATGGGACTCCTCTGTGCTCTCTCCTGTCTGATAGGACTCCTCTGTGCTCTCTCCTGTCTGATAGTACTCCTCTGTGCTCTCTCCTGTCTGATAGGACTCATCTGTGCTCTCTCCTTTCTGATAGTACTCCTCTGTGCTCTCTCCTGTCTGATAGTACTCCTCTGTGCTATCTCCTATCTGATAGGACCCCTCTGTGCTCTCTCCTGTCTGATAGCACTCATCCGTGCTCTCTCCTGTCTGATAGTACTCCTCTGTGATCTCTCCTCTCTGATACCACTTCTCTGTGTTCTCTCCTGTCTGATAGTACTCCTCTGTGCTCTCTCCTGTCTGATAGTACTCCTCTGTGCTCTCTTCTGTCTGATAGGACTCCTCTGTGCTCTCTCCTGTCTGATAGGACTCCTCTGTGCTCTCTCCTGTCTGATAGCACTCCTCTGTGCTCTCTCCTGTCTGATAGTAGTCCTCTGTGATCTCTGCTGTCTGATACCACTTCTCTGTGCTCTCTCCTGTCTGGTAGCACTCCTATGTGCTCTCTCCTGTCTGATAGGACTTCTCTGTGCTCCCTCCTGTCTGATAGCACTCCTCTGTGCTCTCTCCTGTCTGATAGTACTCCTCTGTGCTCTCTCCTGTCTGATAGGACTCCTCTGTGCTCTCTCCAGTCTGATAGTACTCCTCTGTGATCTATCCTCTTTGATACCACTTCTCTGTGGTCTCTCCTGTCTGATAGTACTCCTCTGTGCTCTCTTCTGTCTGATTGGACTCCTCTTTGCTCTCTCCTGTCTGATAGGACTCCTCTGTGCTCTCTCCTGTCTGATAGCACTCCTCTGTGCTCTCTCCTGTCTGATAGTACTCCTCTGTGATCTCTCCTGTCTGATACTACTTCTCTGTGCTCTCTCTTGTCTGATAGTACTCCTCTGTGCTCTCTCCTGTCTTGTTGCACTCCACTGTGCTCTCTCCTGTCTGATAGTACTCCTCTGTGCTCTCTCCTGTCTGATAGGACTCCTCTGTGCTCTTTCCTGTCTGGTAGTACTCCTCTGTGCTCTATCCTGTCTGATAATACACATCTGTGCTCTTTCTTGTCTGATAGTACTCCTCTGTGCTCTCTCCTGTCTGATAGGACTCCTCTGTGCTCTCTCCTGTTTGATAGTACTCCTCTGTGCTCTCTCCTGTTTGATAGTACTCCTCTGTGCTCTCTCCTGTCTGATAGGACTCCTCTGTGCTCTCTCCTGTCTGATAATAATCCTCTGTGCACTCTCCTGTCTGATAGCACTCCCCTGTGCTCTATCCTGTCTGGTAGTACTCCTCTGTGCTCTCTCCTGTCTGTAAGGACTCCTCTGCTGTCTCATAGGACTCCTCTGTGCTCTCTCCTGTCTGATAGGGCTCCTCTGTGCTCTCTCCTGTCTGATAGTACTCCTCTGTGCTCTCTCCTGTCTGAAAGTACTCCTCTGTGCTATCTCCTCTCTGATACCACTTCTCTGTGTTCTCTCCTGTCTGATAGTACTCCTCTGTGCTCTCTCCTGTCTGATAGTACTCCTCTGTGCTCTCTTCTGTCTGATAGGACTCCTCTGTGCTCTCTCCTGTCTGATAGGACTCCTCTGTGCTCTCTCCTGTCTGATAGCACTCCTCTGTGCTCTCTCCTGTCTGATAGTAGTCCTCTGTGATCTCTGCTGTCTGATACCACTTCTCTGTGCTCTCTCCTGTCTGGTAGCACTCCTATGTGCTCTCTCCTGTCTGATAGGACTCCTCTGTGCTCCCTCCTGTCTGATAGCACTCCTCTGTGCTCTCTCCTGTCTGATAGTACTCCTCTGTGCTCTCTCCTGTCTGATAGGACTCCTCTGTGCTCTCTCCTGTCTGATAGTACTCCACTGTGATCTATCCTCTTTGATACCACTTCTCTGTGGTCTCTCCTGTCTGATAGTACTCCTCTGTGCTCTCTTCTGTCTGATTGGACTCCTCTTTGCTCTTTCCTGTCTGATAGGACTCCTCTGTGCTCTCTCCTGTCTGATAGCACTCCTCTGTGCTCTCTCCTGTCTGATTGTACTCCTCTGTGATCTCTCCTGTCTGATACTACTTCTCTGTGCTCTCTCTTGTCTGATAGTACTCCTCTGTGCTCTCTCCTGTCTTGTAGCACTCCACTGTGCTCTCTCCTGTCTGATAGTACTCCTCTGTGCTCTCTCCTGTCTGATAGGACTCCTCTGTGCTCTTTCCTGTCTGGTAGTACTCCTCTGGGCTCTATCCTGTCTGATAATACACATCTGTGCTCTTTCTTGTCTGATAGTACTCCTCTGTGCTCTCTCTTGTCTGATAGGACTCCTCTGTGCTCTCTCCTGTTTGATAGTACTCCTCTGTGCTCTCTCCTGTTTGATAGTACTCCTCTGTGCTCTCTCCTGTCTGATAGGACTTCTCTGTGCTCTATCCTGTCTGGTAGTACTCCTCTGTGCTCTATCCTGTCTGATAGCACTCCCCTGTGCTCTCTCCTGTCTGGTAGTACTCCTCTGTGCTCTCTTATGTCTGATAGGACTCCTCTGTGCTCTCTCCTGTCTGATAAGGCTTCTCTGTGCTCTCTCCTGTCTAATAGTACTCCTCTGTGCTCTCTCCTGTCTGATAGTACTCATCTTTGCTCTCTCTTTTGTCTGATAGGACTCCTCTGTGCTCTCTCCTGTCTGATAGCACTCATCTGTGCTCTCTCCTGTCTGATAGTACTCCTCTCTGATCTCTCCTCTCTGATACCACTTCTCTGTGCTCTCTCCTGTCTTATAGTACTCCTCTGTGCTCTCTCCTGTCTGATAGTACTCCTCTGTGCTCTCTTCTGTCTGATAGTACTCCTCTGTGCTCTCTCCTGTCTGATAGGACTCATCTGTGCTCTCTCCTGTCTGATAGCACTCCTCTGTGCTCTCTCCTGTCTGATAGTACTCCTCTGTGCTCTCTCCTGTCTGATAGGACTCCTCTGTGCTCTCTCCTGTCTGATAATACTCCTCTGTGCACTCTCCTGTCTGATAGCACTCCTCTGTGCTCTCTCCTGTCTGATAGTACTCCTCTGTGCTCTCTCCTGTCTGTAAGTACTCCTCTGTGCTCTCTCCTGTCTCATAGGACTCCTCTGTGCTCTCTCCTGTCTGATAGGGCTCCTCTGTGCTCTCTCCTGTCTGATAGTACTCCTTTGTGCTCTCTCCTGTCTGATAGCACTCCTCTGTGCTCTCTCCTGTCTGATAGGGCTCCTCTGTGCTCTCTCCTGTCTGATAGAACTCCTCTGTGCTCTCTTCTGTCTGATAGGACTCCTCTGCGCTCTCTCCTGTCTGATAGGACTCCTCTGTGCTCTGTCCTGTCTGATAGCACTCCTCTGTTCTCTCCCCGTCTGATAGGACTCCTCTGTGCTCTCTCCTGTCTGATACCACTCCTCTGTGCTCTCTCCTGTCTGATAGCACTCCTCTGTGCTCTCTCCTGTCTGTTACTACTCCTCTGTGCTCTCTCCTGTCTGATAGGACTCCTCTGTGCTCTCTCCTGTCTGATAGGACTCCTCTGTGCTCTCTCCTGTCTGACATTACTCCTCTGTGCTCGCTCCTGTCTGATAGGACTCCGCTGTGCTCTCTTCTGTCTGATATGACTCCTCTGTGCTCTATCCTGTCTGATAGGACTCCTCTGTGCTCTCTCCTGTCTGATAGCACTCCTCTGTGCTCTCTCCTGTCTGATACCACTTCTCTGTTCTCTCTCCTGTCTGATAATACTCCTATGTGCTCTCTCCTGTCTGGTAGCACTCCACAGTGCGCTCTCCTGTCTGATAGGACTCCTCTGTGCTCTCACATGTCTGATAGCACTCCTCTGTGCTCTCTCCTGTCTGATAGTACTCCTCTGTGCTCTCTCCTGACTGGTAGTACTCCTCTGTGCCCTCACCTGTCTGGTAGCATTCCTCTGTGTTCTCTCTCCTGTCTAATAGTACTCCTCTGTGCTCTCTCCTGTCTGATAGGACTCCTCTGTGCTCTCTCCTGTCTGATAGTACTCCTCTGTGCTCTCTCCTGTCTGATAGCACTCCTCTGTGCTCTCCTGTCTTATAGTACTCCTCTGTGCTCTTTCCTGTCTGATAGTACTCTTCTGTGCTCTCTTCTGTTTGATAGTACTCCTCTGTGCTCTCTCCTGTCTGATAGGACTCCTCTGTGCTCTCTCCTATCTGATAGCACTCCTCTGTGCTCTCTCCTGTCTGATAGTACTCCTCTGTGATCTCTCCTGTCTGATACCACTTCTCTGTGCTCTCTCCTGTCTGATAGTACTTCTCTGTGCTCTCTCCTGTCTGGTAGCACTCCACTGTGCTCTCTCCTGTCTGATAGGACTCCTCTGTGCTCTCTCCTGTCTGGTAGCACTCCACTGTGCTCTCTCCTGTCTGATAGGACTCCTCTGTGCTCTCTCCTGACTGATAGGACTGTTTTTTTGCTCTCTCCGGTCTGATAGCACTCCTCTGTGCTCTCTCACCTGTCAGATAGCACTCCTCTGTGCTCTCTCCTGTCTGATAGCACTCCTTTGTGCTCTCTCCTGTCTGATAGTACTCCTCTGTTATCTCTCCTGTCTGATACCACTTTTTTGTGCTCTCTCCTGTCTGATAGTACTATTCTGTGCTCTCTCCTGTCTGGTAGCACTCCGCTGTGCTCTCTCCTGTCTGATAGGACTCCTCTGTGCTCTCTCCTGTCTGGTAGCACTCCACTGTGCTCTCTACTGTCTGATAGGACTCCTCTGTGCTCTCTCCTGTCTGATAGGACTCCTCTGTGCTCTCTCCTGTCTGATAGCACTCCTTTGTGCTCTCTCCTGTCTGATAGTACTCCTCTGTGATCTCTCCTGTCTGATACCACTTTTTTGTGCTCTCTCCTGTCTGATAGTACTATTCTGTGCTCTCTCCTGTCTGGTAGCACTCCGCTGTGCTCTCTCCTGTCTGATAGGACTCCTCTGTGCTCTCTCCTGTCTGGTAGCACTCCACTGTGCTCTCTACTGTCTGATAGGACTCCTCTGTGCTCTCTCCTGTCTGATAGGACTCCTTTTTGCTCTCTCCTGTCTGATAGCACACCTCTGTGCGCTCTCTCCTGTCTGATAGCACTACTCTATACGCTCTCTCCTGTCTGATAGCACTCCTCTGTGCTCTCTCCTGTCTTATAGCACTCCTCTGTGCTCTCTGCAGTCTGATAGGACTCCTCTGTGCTCTCTTCTTTCTGATAGTACTCCTCTGTGCTCTCTCCTGTTTGATAGCACTCCTTTGTGCTCTCTCCTGTCTGATAGTACTTCTCTGTGCTCTCTGCTGTCTGATAGGACTCCTCTGTGGTCTCTCCTGCCTGTTAGCACTCCTCTGTGCTCTCTTCTGTCTGATAGGACTCCTCTGTGCTCTCTCCTGTCTGATAAGACTCCTCTGGGCTCTCTCCTGTCTGATAGGACTCCTCTGTGCTCTCTCCTGTCTGATAGCACTCCTCTGTGCTCTCTCCTGTCTGATAGGACTCCTCTGTGCTCTCTCCTTTCTGATAGTACTCCTCTGTGCTCTCTCCTGTTTAATAGTACTCCTTTGTGCTCTCTCCTGTCTGATAGCACTCCTCTGTGCTCTTTCCTGTCTGATAGGACTCCTCTGTGTTCTCTCCTGTCTGATAGCACTCCTCTGTTCTCTCTTTCCTGTCTGATATCATTCCTCTGTGCTCTCTCCAGTCTGATTGGACTCCTCTGTGTTCTCTCCTGTCTGATAGTACTCCTCTCTGCTCTCTCCTGTCTGATAGTACTCCTATGTGCTCTCTCCTGTCTGATAGGTTTCATCTGTCCTCTCTCCTGTCTGACAGCACTCCTCTGTGCTCTTTCATTTCTGATAATACTCTTCTGTGCTCTCTCCTGTCTGATAGTACTCCTCTGTGCTCTCTCCTGTCTGATAGTACTCCTCTGTGCTCTCTCCTGTCTGATCGGCTCATCTATGCTCTCTCCTGTCTAATAGCACTCCTCTGTTCTCTCTCATTTCTGTTAGTACTCTTCTGTGCTCTCTCCTGTCCTATCAGACAGCACAAAAAAGTGCCAGCCCACCCACACTTGCTGGACTTTGTCCATGCAGTTGCGACTTAAAAAAAAAAAAAATGCTGTCAAAGGCAAGTTTGTAAGCCAGGTCTGATCTGGCTGATACTTGCGACTTTTTGAAGGGGGTTGGCGACCTTTTTTTTGCTTACATGTGGCTTTCGCACCTGATAAATTCCCGACCACTGCAAAGTGAAAACTTTAAATTGCTTACGTAGGGCTCATTGGTATTTTTTGCTTACCCACAAAAGTCGCACAAAAAATTGCTTAGGCACCCATGTGACTTTTTGTGCGACTTTTGTAAGCAAAAAAAAAACCTTTAAATCCCTTGATAAATCTCCCTCTATATGTTTTAACCAATATATAAAAAGGAATTTAACTTTACAAATTTATACATGTCTGTTAGTAAAATGATTCACTATATGTTTAAATAAACATTTAAATGTATTTAAGATTACAAATGTACAAAATAAACATCTTATTTTATGAAATGTGTTTGAATATATGATTACTTCCATTAATAAAGCATTTAGGTCCTCAGCCTGTGTGTATGGTCATTGCATGTGAGAGAAAGGGGTGTGGCTATGGATAAAGGGGCATGGCCTACATAGACTTTGCCAGAATAGGGGCGTGGCACCAGTCACTTTACTTCAGGTGGGCGGTTTGACGTAACATGTCCCCCCCCACTACTAACATGTTGTCAGTGATCAGTCCAATCATTATTACAGCCGAGTGGAAGCACTTTTTCCTAATGATGCTTTTAATGGCTGGAACAGAAGGATAAGTAGACATGAAGTGTTTTAAGATTACTTGTGCATTATTCCTTAAGAGGAAGGCATCGCATACAAAAACTAGGTCATAGGCAAAGCTGCAAAATGAAATCTTTATTGTCATTACCTACTGTCCAGAAATACACTGTAACTTAAATGGCTTTGTTATTGATTCACCTGTTCAATAGCCTATCTTAACATCTAAAGTTTCCAATTAAACTATTATTTCTTAGTCCGAAATGTGTGCATGCGTTTTCTACCTTATGTTATTACTGACAATAGATTAGATAAATAGATTACATAGATGTTATATATAAAAGGACATACACTGTAAACATATGGCGCAGTAGCGAGTAACTGCGCACAGCAACGAAAACTTGCTGTGCTGCTTTGAAGTGAGCGCAGGAGCTGTGCTAGCTACATAGCATGTGAGTTCTAGCTGCTATCAGCAGCCAGGGATTTACCGATTATGGCTGAGAGTTTATCGATTGTGATCAATGCCGATCACAACATCTTTAGTGAAAATGGAGATACCGGTGGGTTTGATTAGGCTCATCAGACCACTGCAGTGCAATTACAAGGGTCCAGTAAGCGTAATTAGCCACCAGAGGTCTCCTACCTCCTTCGGCCTGCAGGATGGCTGATCTTTTTGTGCAAGGCTGTACAAGAAGATTGTCGATAGTACTGATCTGTACTATGATATTACCTAGTTCTGAATAGTAATTATTGCTATGAAAACAGTAGTCCCCTATGAGGACTTAAAAAGTTTAAAATAAATATATATATATTTTTAAAACCTAACAAAAATATATAAATCACCCCCCTTTTCCCATAAAAAGAAAGCAAAAAAGTAAAAAAAAATAAAAAAATAAAAAAATTACATATTTGGTATCACTGCAAGCAGAAATGTCCAAAATATAAAAATATAATTTTCATGATCCCGCATAGTGAACAGCGTAAACATGAAAAAATACCAAACACCAGAATTGATGATTTTTGGTCATTGAATATCATAATAAAATGAATAAAAGCAATCAAAAAGTTCCATCAGAATGGTACCAATAAAAAGCAGCAATATAAGCATTACATGAGTGTCAGATATGTAAAAGAAGAATCAAACAAGAAATGCATCTTTACAGTGATTGCTTATAGAAGAGTCTGTATAGTTTTGCATATAAAGCAATGACATGTTTTCAACAGGTCAGTTGGCCAATCAGGGGGCACGGCCCGGGGCAGCAAGTCAGAGTACTGAGGGGCGAGAAGACCGGGGAAGGTGAGGGGGCAGCAGGTGAGGCAAGAGCATGTATGGGGACAGCACTGTTATCCTTTGAGGAGCTGTGTATAAGGCTTCCAGGGCCCCTCCATACAGGGCTCCTTGTTGTCACGACTGCCATCCTCACTGCTACTGTGTATCGAGGGTCGTACGTGGATGTCAGTCATACATTTGCATAAGTGATGTATGCTCAATGAATGTATGAATAATGCACAGTACATGCATGTGTTTACAAGGCAGATGTATAACTGCTATACAGTATATGGGTGTACAATGGATGTATGTGGGGTGAGCCACGGGGGTGTGAGGTGAGGTGTAAGGGGCAGATGGTGTTGCTCAGGAGTAGATGGTATGAATCCCTTTGTGTTTGTGACGCGAGGGCGTGATGTAACCTTAATCTCCTGAAGGTAGTACCACTAGTCCTAAGTTAGGCAGGGGCAAATAATAGTCCAAGGCCAGGTTAGGTTAACAGTAGCTTTTACTGAGGTAGACAGATGGTACAGTCTATACGGTTCGGCCAGGATCCCAGAGAGGTGACCAGTAACACGGGGGACCTCGCAGCTTGCCGTGACTTGACAGACTATAGGTGCAGGCCACGCTGACTACAATTGACTTGACTTGACTGAAGATGAGAACAGATGATAAAGATGACTTGACTTACTTACTTGTGGCTGCAATTTAGGTTGAGGCCTCCAGATGTGCTGAACACTGACCCTGAGACTTCTGGACTGGACTGAACCTCAGCAGGAAAGAATCACAAGAGCTAAGAGATTGCAGATCCTCCCTATCTTATAAAGGGGGGCTGTGCAAGGAGCCCATAGGCTACTTGCAGGCCACCTGGTGCTCTCTGGGTAACAAACATATGACTTAAACATGTGACAAACATTATCATGTGACTAACAATCATGTGACCAACGTCAAATGTTCTTTACACTTAATATTCAACCTATTCACATTATGGGGGAACACTGCAGGAGAGCCCTGAGGACGTACAGGGACTCAACTTGACAGGACTGTAGGAGCATATCCCATGCTGGGACACCACATATGACTGCTGTGCAGTATATATGTATTTATGATGGATGTGTGACTGCTGTACAATATATGTATGTATGATGGATGTATGACTGCTGTACAGTATATGCATGCATGTGTTATGGATGTATGACTCCTGTTTAGTTTATGTATGTATTATGGATATATGACTCTCGTACAGTATATGTGTGTATGATGGATATATGACTGCTGTACAATGTATGTATTTACGATGGATGTATGACTGCTATACAGTATATGTATGTATGATGGATGTATGACTGCTGTACAGTATATGCATGCATGTGTTATGGATGAATGACTCCTGTTTAGTTTATGTATGTATTATGGATATATGACTCTCGTACAGTATATGTGTGTATGATGGATATATGACTGCTGTACAGTGTATGTATTTATGATGGATTTATGACTGCTGTACAGTATATGTATGTATGATGGATGGATGACTGCTGTACAGTATATGCATGCATGTGTTATGGATGTATGACTCCTGTTTAGTTTATGTACCGTATTTATCGGCGTATAATACGCACTTTTTAGGCTAAAATTTTTAGCCTAAAGTCTATGTGCGTGTTATACGCCGATACACCCCCAGGAAAGGCAGGGGGAGAGAGGCTGTCGCTGCCCGCTTCTCTCCCCCTGCCTTTCCTGGGGTCTAGAGCGCTGCTGCCGGCCCTTCTCTCCCCCTGGCTATCGGCGCCGCTGCCCGTTCTGTCCCCCTGACTATCGGTGCCGGCGCCCCATTGCCGGCGCCGATAGCCAGGGGGAGAGAAGCGGCGCCGACAGCCAGGGGGAGAGAAGGGGCAGCGGCACCCATTGCCGGTGCCGCTGCCCCGTTGCCTCCTCCCATCCCCGGTGGCATAATTACCTGGGTCGGGTCCGCGCTGCTGCAGGCCGCCGGCTTGCGTCCCCGGCGTCGTTGCTATGCGCTGCACGGCGCGGCGCATGACGTCAGTGCGCCGTGCACAGCAACGACGCAGGGGACGCACGCCGGAGGCCTGCAGCAGCGCGGACCCCACACAGGTAATTATGCCACCGGGGATGGGGGGAGGCAACGGGGCAGCGGCGCCGGCAATGGGTGCCGCTGCCCCTTCTCTCCCCCTGGCTGTCAGCGCCGCTTCTCTCCCCCTGGCTATCGGCGCTTGCACCGATTGTCAGGGGGACAGAACGGGCAGCGGCGCCGATAGCCAGGGGGAGAGAAGTGGCGGCAGCAGGGCTCTAGACCCCAGGAAAGGCAGGGGGAGAGAAGCGGGCAGCGACGGACTCTCTCTCCCTGCCTTTCCTGGGGGTGTATCGGGGTATACACGAGCACACACGCACCTTCATTTTACCATGGATATTGGGGTAAAAAACTTTTTTTACGCAAATATCCTTGGTAAAATGAGGGTGCGTGTTATAGGCCGGTGCGTGGTATACCCCGATAAATACGGTATGTATTATGGATATATGACTCTCGTACAGTATATGTGTGTATGATGGATATATGACTGCTGTACAGTGTATGCATTTATGATGGATTTATGACTGCTGTACAGTATATGTATGTATGATGGATGTATGACTGCGGTACAGTACAGTGGTCCCTCAACATACGATTGTAATCCATTCCAAATGAACCATCGTTTGTTGAAACTATCGTGTGTTGGGGGATCCGTGCAATGGAAAGAATAGGAAGTCATACTCACCTGTCCTCGCCAGATGGGCAGATGGTGTTGCCCAGGGGTAGATGGATGTATGACTGCTGTACGGTATATGCATGCATGTGTTGCGGATGTATAACTCCTGTTTAGTTTTTGTATGTATTATGGATATATGACTCTTGTACAGTATATGTGTATATGATGGATATATGACTGCTGTACAGTGTATGTATGCATGATGGATTAATCATATTGTTACGCCTAGCGCTCCGGGTCCCCGCTCCTCCCCGGAGCGCTCACGGCGTCTCTCTCTCCGCAGCGCCCCGGTCAGTCCCGCTGACCGGGAGCGCTGCACTGTCATGGCCGTCGGGGATGCGATTCGCACAGCGGGACGCGCCCGCTCGCGAATCGCATCCCAGGTCACTTACCCGTCCCGGTCCCCTGCTGTCATGTGCTGGCGCGCGCGGCTCCGCTCTCTAGGGCGCGCGCGCGCCAGCTCTCTGCGACTTAAAGGGCCAGTGCACCAATGATTGGTGCCTGGCCCAATTAGCTTAATTGGCTTCCATCTGCTCCCTGGCTATATCTGATCTCCTCCCTTGCACTCCCTTGCCGGATCTTGTTGCCTTGTGCCAGTGAAAGCGTTTAGTGTGTCCAAAGCCTGTGTACCTGAACTTCTGCTATCCATCCTGACTACGAACCTTGCCGCCTGCCCCCGACCTTCTGCTACGTCTGACCTTGCCTCTGCCTAGTCCTTCTGTCCCACGCCTTCTCAGCAGTCAGCGAGGTTGAGCCGTTGCTAGTGGATACGACCTGGTTGCTACTGCCGCAGCAAGACCATCCCGCTTTGCGGCGGGCTCTGGTGAAAACCAGTAGCCTCTTAGAACCGGTCCACTAGCACGGTCCACGCCAATCCCTCGCTGACACAGCGGATCCACAACCCGTAAGCCGAATCGTGACAGTAGATCCGGCCATGGATCCCGCTGAGGTGCCGCTGCCAAGTCTAGCTGACCTTACCACGGTGGTCGCTCAGCAATCGCAGCAAATTGCCCAACAAGGACAGCAGCTGTCGCAGTTGACCGCCACGTTACAGCAACTTCTGCCTCTGCTACAGCAGCAACCATCTCCTCCGCCAGCTCCTGCACCTCCTCCGCAGCGAGTGGCCGCTCCTAGCCTCCGCTTGTCCCTGCCGGACAAATTTGATGGGGACTCTAAACTCTGCCGTGGATTTTTGTCTCAGTGTTCCCTGCATATGGAGATGTTGTCGGACTTGTTTCCTACAGAACGGTCTAAGGTGGCGTTTGTAGTAAGCCTTCTTTCAGGAAAGGCCTTGTCTTGTGCCACACCGCTCTGGGACCGCAATGATCCTGCCACAGCCACAGTCCAGGCCTTCTTCGCTGAAGTCCGGAGTGTCTTCGAGGAGCCAGCCCGAGCTTCTTCTGCCGAGACTGCCCTGTTGAACCTGGTCCAGGGTAATTCTTCAGTGGGCGAGTACGCCATCCAATTTCGTACTCTTGCTTCCGAGTTATCATGGAATAACGAGGCTCTCTGCGCGACCTTTAAAAAAGGCCTATCCAGTCGCATCAAGGATGTGCTGGCCGCACGAGAGATTCCTGCCAACCTCCAAGAACTCATCCATTTGGCTACCCGCATTGACTTGCGTTTTTCTGAGCGACACCAAGAGCTCCGCCAGGAAAAAGACTTAGATCTCTGGGCACCTCTCCCACAGCCTCCGTTGCAATCTACGCCTGGGCCTCCCGCCGAGGAGGCCATGCAAGTGGATCGGTCTCGCCTGACCCAGGAAGAGAGGAATCGCCGTAGGGAAGAAAATCTCTGTCTTTACTGTGCCAGTACCGAGCATTTCTTGGTGGATTGCCCTATCCGTCCTCCACGTCTGGGAAACGCACGCACGCACCCAGCTCACGTGGGTGTGGCGTCCCTTGGTTCTAAATCTGCTTCTTCACGTCTCACGGTGCCCGTGCGGATTTCTCCTTCAGCCAACTCCTCCCTCTCAGCCGTGGCCTGCTTGGACTCGGGTGCCTCCGGGAATTTTATTTTGGAATCTTTTGTGAATAAATTCTGCATCCCGGTGACCCGTCTCGTCAAGCCGCTCTACATTTCCGCGGTCAATGGAGTCAGACTGGATTGCACTGTGCGTTACCGCACAGAACCCCTCCTGATGTGTATCGGACCCCATCGCGAAGTGATTGAGCTCTTCGTCCTACCCAACTGTACCTCTGAGGTCCTCCTCGGTCTGCCATGGCTCCGGCTTCATTCCCCCAATCTTGATTGGACCACCGGGGAGATCAAGAACTGGGACTCTGCCTGCCATAGGAAGTGCCTCTCCCCCCCTCCCAGTCCCGTCAGGCAAACCTCAGTGCCTCCTCATGGCCCCCGTCCTGGTGTCACACTGCCCCGTGCCAGGCTTCGCCCTCTGCCCTCCCTCCCCATTCCCACTCCTGCTGTACTGCCTGCCGTTGAGGAAACCCTCCATTTTTTCCCGGTGTCCTCATCCCAGGGGAGGCAGTTACCGGTCAAAGAAAAGGGGAGACCTAAGGGGGGGGGTACTGTTACGCCTAGCGCTCCGGGTCCCCGCTCCTCCCCGGAGCGCTCACGGCGTCTCTCTCTCCGCAGCGCCCTGGTCAGTCCCGCTGACCGGGAGCGCTGCACTGTCATGGCCGTCGGGGATGCGATTCGCACAGCGGGACGCGCCCGCTCGCGAATCGCATCCCAGGTCACTTACCCGTCCCGGTCCCCTGCTGTCATGTGCTGGCGCGCGTGGCTCCGCTCTCTAGGGCGCGCGCGCGCCAGCTCTCTGCGACTTAAAGGGCCAGTGCACCAATGATTGGTGCCTGGCCCAATTAGCTTAATTGGCTTCCATCTGCTCCCTGGCTATATCTGATCTCCTCCCTTGCACTCCCTTGCCGGATCTTGCTGCCTTGTGCCAGTGAAAGCGTTTAGTGTGTCCAAAGCCTGTGTACCTGAACTTCTGCTATCCATCCTGACTACGAACCTTGCCGCCTGCCCCCGACCTTCTGCTACGTCTGACCTTGCCTCTGCCTAGTCCTTCTGTCCCACGCCTTCTCAGCAGTCAGCGAGGTTGAGCCGTTGCTAGTGGATATGACCTGGTTGCTACTGCCGCAGCAAGACCATCCCGCTTTGCGGCGGGCTCTGGTGAAAACCAGTAGCCTCTTAGAACCGTTCCACTAGCACGGTCCACGCCAATCCCTCGCTGACACAGCGGATCCACAACCCGTAAGCCGAATCGTGACACATATATCCACCATACACACATATTTTGTAGAGCAGTCATATATCCATCATACACATATACTGTACAGCAGTCATATATCCCTCATACAGACATACAGGGCCGGCTCCACCTATTGGCAAAACAGGCAGCCGCCTATGGTGCCCTCTTCATGTGGGCACCTCCGCCTACCACAAGAATGTTACTGCACACTGTCTCCACACAGGTCCTGACAGCAACTACTCATTGCTCATTTTCATGATACAGCCTGATAGAGGAGCGCAGTGCCGCTGTGATGGAATTCGTCCAGGGCGTATAGCATTCACACAGCTGCTGAAGATTACATAAGGAGGAGGTTTGATACAGTGTGTCACCCCAGTAGTAAGGATATTACATGAGAAGGAGGCTTGTTCCAGTGTGTCACCCCAGTAGTAATGAGATCACATGAGGAGGAGAATTGTTACAGTGTGTCAACCCAGTAGTAGGTGGGATGTATGAAAGGGTGGAGCCAATGGGCAGAGTAAAGGGTGGTGACAAAATGAACTTTCGCCTAGAGTGTCAACAATTCTTGCACCAGCCTTGCAGACATACTGTACAGCTGTCATACAGCCATCATACAACCATACTGTACAAAAGTCATAAAGCTATCATGCACACATATACTGTACATCAGTCATACATCTGCCTTGTAGACAAATACATGCACTGTACGTTATTCATACATCCATTGAACATACATCACTTATACAAATGCCATAATACACATACTTTACATCATACATCTGTGATACATAGGGGGACTATACGTCAGTCAAACATCTATCTATCTATCTTTCATAACCTGTCTTACATATATGGTACATAAATGGACCATACATACATAATTCATACATACAGCAGTGTACATTATACATACATGCACCATAGCTCTGTTATACCTCACTCATCTATATATATATATATATATATATATATATATATATATGTATATGATATTAGTCATATATATCTAACATGCTATAAGAGGGCAGTATAAGGGCTTACTACAATACAGAGGCATACTGCTATATAGGGGCAATGTTGGGGCACTATAACTGTGTGAGACAATGCACAAGGGGAGTTTGCATAGAGGTTGGTTGGCATATTGCTGGAGAAAAAAGCCTAAAATGTTTGTCCCAATTGCAGATTCTGTGGCAAGAGAAATCTACTATGAGGTTTTGGTCCGATCAGAAAAGATGTCAGCTGTAAGTCAATAATTGTCACTAATGTAGTCACTTATATGGTCTACAGATCCTGTGTACAGCTAGTATCTACCACTATATGGCCTACTACTGCTGTATGGGGGCCTAACTTCTGTAAAGAAGGAGGCTGGGAGTGCTTTGGCGTGTCTGAGGGTGTGGTTGGGGGGCGTGTTTGAGGATATGTTTAGGGGGTGTACCTGAGGGCGAGGCTATGGGCGAATCTGAGCTAGGGGCTCTAGCCCTGAATCTTTTGGAGCCCTAGCAATGCCCCTGCTCGCAGATATGGAGAACCTGTGCTGCTGGAACTACCTTGGGGTTAGCGGGGTTCCAGAGTCTATTAAAACAGAGGATCTTAAGGCTTATCTGTGAGAAACTTACTGCTATAAGGGCCGAAACAGTAGACAAGTTTACCAAAATATTACATCCCTATATATCCCTCACACTCCAGATATGTCTTTTTATCTCTCTCCGTGACGGTTGAGTTTTTTATGATTTCATATCACTTTCTTGCCGAGTGCCTCATTCTCTTTCTATTTTGTGTACGAGTTGACTGACTATAAGAATATTGTTGGTTTTGGATAACGTTGCTGATTACCTCTCTCACCTGTTTTTCTCCCTTCCTCCATCCTCCCTCCCCCTCTTTGTTTTTGGTATTTGATCATTGTTGTTCCATCTGCCATGTTTTCTGCATCTAATATGTATTTTCTGGTCGTCCCTACGGTGGCACGAATGGGTTAACATTATCCTGCTACCCGGAATGAAGAAAACACTATCAAAGCAATTAAGCAAGTTAATTAGAGTAATTGCACTTAACTGACTACCAGAAATACTCCTCAAAAACACACAGACACTTGCATTCTTTTTTCTCAAAAAGGACCAGTTGTACTATTTTCCCCAGTTACCTGATATGCACCTACCATCTCATCCTGTTCTTAGTGACTGGCTTAAAAAGGATTGGCCTAAGCCAGATAAAAAATGAGATGCAGGCTGTCGCTTCAAATCCACTTATAGGTTTGATCCGAAGGTTGCGGCAGAATGGGAGAATCTACCTAAATTAGACTTGGCAGCAGCAAGAATGGTGAAAAAATCTCTGTTTCCTTCAGATGAGTCCTCCAGACTGACAGATCCTCTAGAAAGGAAGGCGGATAACTTTGCCAAGAAAAACTATATGGCTGCAGCATCCACTTCCAAGATTGCAGCATCATCTATCCCGATAGCTAGAGCGCTGAGAATCTGGCTAAGTCAGTTGTCCCAAGACATAGAGGATGGTGTATCCAGACATCGTCTGCTGAAAGGAGTAGATGTCATGAAGTCTGCTGCCGAGTTTCTGTGTGATGCTCCGGTTGATATAATGAAGTTTTCTTCCAGGTCCCTTCCGCTCTCCAATGCAACCAGAAGAGCCCTATGGATGAAACAGTGGTAAGGAGACATTTCTTCTAAGTTCAGTTTCATCAATTTGCCATTCCACCAGACATCCATGTTTGGCCCTCACCTCAAAGATGTCCTAAAGTTATAATGAAGAGAAGGATGCAGCTTTTGCCTTTGAAAGGAAGAAGCAGGGTAAATCTTCTTATAGTAGAGCCCGGTATTCTCCAAGAAGGAATTATTCCTTTCGGCGCAACAAGAAGACAGACTATCGTAAGAGGCAGGATTCTTCATTGGTCAAGAAGAAGCCCTTCACCAAACCCAAGGACTCATGACGCCAGAAGGTCCATTCCAGTGGGGGGCAGGCTAAAAAAAAAATCTCATGTTTGGCAGAAGACATCATCCGATGCCTGGGTAGCCGACACCATAACCAGAGGTAACTCCCTAGAGCTAAATTTCCTGCCCCCACGGAAATTCATGATCAACAGACCGTCCAACGCAGTAGTCCTACAGTTGATAGAAGAGTTTATCTCAAAGCATGCTCTCGAAAGGGTTCCCAGGAAGGAAGAATTCAAAGGTCTATACTCCCCTGTGTTCCCAGTTTCCAAGGCGTCAGGAGAGTGGAGGCTAGTAATAGATCTCTCCTATCTGAACCATTTTTCCTGGAAACGCAAGTTTCGGATGGAGTCTATCAAGTCGGTCATAATGAACCTAGAGGAAGGAGACTTCTTAGCATCAATAGATCTCCAAGATGCATATCTCCACGTACCCATTCTTCAATCCCACAGGAAATATCTCAGGATTGCTCTCCAGGTTCAACACCAGATCGTCCACCTGCAATTTACGTGTCTTCCCTTTGGTATCACATCAGCCCCCCGTGTATTCACCAAGATAGTCGTGGTCCTAACAGCGTCTCTACGGCTCCAAGGGATAACAGTAACACCGTATCTCGACGATTGGTTGATCAGAGCACCATCAGAGTCCATCCTGAATCAACATCTCAGCACCACTCTACAAGTCCTGGATGCTCATGGGTTCCTGGTCAATGTCAAAAAATCTTGCCTTATTCTGTCCAAAGTGATCTCGTATCTAGGGTTCACCATAGATACTCTGAGAATGAGACTCTTCTTGTCGGAACAGAGAGCCAACAATCTCCAGTCAGCAGTGCGAAATCTCCTGCCATTAGATCATTGTCCAGTGAGGTCAGTCATGCGGATTCTGGGAATGATGATATCGTTTATAGAGGTAGTGCCGTGTGCAAAAGCCCATTTCAGAGGTCTTCAGGACTGCATCCTCTCACAGTGGAACAAGTCTCAGCAAACTCTGGACTCCAACATCAACATACCGCTGATGGTTCGTCAAGAACTCCATTGGTGGTTGCATCCCCAGCGCTTTCTTCAAGGCAGGTCTCTTCAGACTCAGACTCCGGTAGTTCTCACCTCGGATGCCTCAGGCTTAGCCTGGGGTGCCCATGTACAAGATCACTGGGTTCAAGGAACTTGGTCTCAGGAAGAACGCCGAATGTCGTCAAACCTAAAGGAGCTGACAGCCATAAGAAAGGCATTAGTTCTCTTCAAACCCCGACTTCTCCACAAAGCGGTTCAAGCTCAGTCGGACAATCTGGCGTCAGTGTTCTACCTGAACAAACAGGGTGGGACACGCAGCCGGTCCATGAAAAGAGAGTGTGCCCGCATCATGTCATGGGCATGGGCAGAGAAACATCTCCTGTCGATATCAGCGATCCACATCAGAGGGGTAGACAACTCGAAAGCAGACTGGCTGAGCAGGAATACCATCTGTTCGGGGGAGTGGGAGTTGAATCCCCAAATCTTCAATCAGATAACCTCCAAATGGGGGATGCCGACATTGGATGCCATGGCGACCTCCTGCAACAAGAAGTTGCCCCGATTCTGCACCCTGTCAAGGCTAGGCAACCCTCAGGCAATAGATGGTCTGTCTGTGAGTTGGAGGAAGGATTTCGTCTATATCTTTCCCCCGATACCATTGATTCCAAGGGTGCTGCAGAAGATCTGCGACGAGAAAGCCTGAGCAGTAGTCATTCTGCCGTTCTGGCCCAGGAGAACCTGGTTCTCACTGGCCCTGAACTTGGCGAATCAACAGG
This sequence comes from Hyla sarda, assembly GCF_029499605.1. NCBI lineage: Eukaryota > Metazoa > Chordata > Amphibia > Anura > Hylidae > Hyla > Hyla sarda. The sequence continues at coordinate 380,140,990 of NC_079189.1, read as the reverse complement.
TTTGGAAACTGCCCATGCAGAAGGACCTAGTTCTCCAGTCAGGAATGTTTCACCCAGACCTCCAGAAGTTGCAACTCGCGGCATGGAATATGAACGCAGAGCTCTGATGAGCCAGGGGTTATCTCAGGAAGTAATTACCACTCTCTTAGCTTCCAGAAAACCGGCCACCCTAAGAACATATAACAGAGTATGGTCTCTATATTCATCATGGTGTCTCAGAAAAGCTCTTGCTCCAGAAGAAGTTGCTTCTCTTCTCCAATTCCTACAGGAAGGTTTTCAGAAGGGTCTAAAACCAAATACCTTGAAGGTTCATTTGACAGCCATCAACTCCTGTCTCAACGGAATTTTCTCAGGGAAACCTCTCATTAGCAGATTCTTCAGGGCCATTAATAAGTTGCGCCCAACTTTCCATAATCCTTTACCATCATGGGATTTAACACTGGTTCTAAGAAGTCTGACCTTACCACCATTTGAGCCCATAGAGGAGTCATCATTGAAACATCAGCAAGAAGATTGAGCGATTCAGTTGCATTGAGAATCATGCCTGGCTTCCTGCCTAAAGTAGCCTCTACTGCTAATATTAATAAAGAGATTATTTTGCCAGTCTTTAAGGACACGTCTAACAATGGACTACATCTTCTAGACGTTAAAAGAGCTATTACCGCTTATCTGGGGAAGACCTCAGAGTTCAGACAGACTGAAGCACTGTTTGTTCAGTTCCATGTTCAGAATAAGGGTAAAAGAGCAAGCAAGTCATCCCTTGCAAAGTGGATAAGAGATACCATCAGAATTTGTTATCTATCAGAAGGCAAAGATTCTCCACTCTTGCTAAAAGCTCATTCAACAAGATCCACTTCTGCATCCTATGCCGAGAGATATCACGTCCCGCTGGACCAAATCTGTAAAGCGGCTACATTGGCTTCTCCCAACACCTTCATCAAACACTACAGGTTGGATGTCATATCGTCCGAAGGATCAGCCTTTGGTATGAGTGTCCTGCAAGGTGCCATGAATAGTTAATGTGCCCTCCCTGTATTATTTAAGTTACTGCTTTGCATGTCCCATTCGTGCCGCCGTAGGGACGACCAGGAAGTAGAAAATTTGTTCCTTACCTGAAATTTTCTTTTCCTGTAGTCCATATACCCTCCCTTATTAAATGTAATTGCTGCATACGATACAAGTGTCTGTGTGTTTTTGAGGAGTATTTATGGTAGTCAGTTAAGTGCAATTACTCTAATTAACTTGCTTAATTGCTTTGATAGTGTTTTCTTCATTCCGGGTAGCAGGATAATGTTAACCCATTCGTGCCGCCTATGGACTACAGGAAAATAAAATTTCAGGTAAGGAACACATTTTCTACATATGCAATTCTATTGTGCTAAAGATTTAGCAATAAATGTATCTGTTTGACACCTAAGAGCAAATCTCTTGTCAGACTCATACACTGCCAGACTGCTTTCATAAGCATTTTTTCTATGTGGAGATCTCTGCTGCAACATCTGCATGACAAAGAGAATTTGGGGCAGGTACCAAAGCGTTGCAGGAGTATGAAATATCTTATAAAAAAAAACCTTACCTGTTGATCACCTATGATGGTTCAAAAGATGTTGCTCCTCTCCTAGGGATCTTCACCGTCTATGTCAGGAATGGCATCTTCTTTTCTTGGATCACCAGTCAACTATACCTGCTAAGCAACCTCATCGGAAGCTGTCTGAGGACTGAACAACAGTCACCCATAAGAAGCACATGTGACAGTCACAGTGTGATTTTTTATCTACTGACCAGGACTGGACACCTTCTTCTCCCCCCTTCTCTAAGGCTTTGGTTTCTCTCAGGAAATTTGTGGTTTTAACTTTTCCTATTGTTTATTGTTATTTTGGACCTTTGCACAGCCGGTATAGCTTATTATATGTTACATTGGTTACTGGCTTCCAATTATCCCCTCATGTTGGTCTTTTTTATTAAACACTAGTATCATTTCACTCCTTCATGCTGCTTTACTATTTTTCTATGTCTCTGTTTATGTTTTGGCATCTGCCCCGCACTTTCTTTTTTTATCTGTTCTTCTTGCTGAAGAACTTGTTCTTTTTCTACATGGTTACTCTCTCTGCATCTGTAGTTCTTGCATTTATTATTAGAACTGTATAATGCTTATTTATGTGTTAACCTATCCACACACATTCTGTTGCTACTGTGGTCATGACCCTGGAAACTTAGAAACATACAATGTGTTGGCAGATAACCATTTGGCCCATCTTGTCTGCCCAATATTCTGAATACTATCAATAATTCCTGGTCCTATCTTATATGAAGGATAGCCTTATGCTTATCCCATGCATGCTAAAACTCCTTCACAATATTTGCAGCTACCACTTCTGCATGAAGGCTATTCCATGCATCCACTACTCTCTCAGAAAAGTAATACTTCCTCATATTACTGCAGAAAACTTTGTTCCTCTTATTTAAAATTAAGTGGTAGTTTTTCTTTACTGTGTTGATTCCCTTTATGTATTTCAAAGTTTCTATCATATTTCCATTCTGTCTTTTCTTTTTTCAAATCTATACATGTTAAGATCCTTTAACTATGTATTAGCTTAGTAGCTTTTCTCTGAACTCTCTCTAAAGTATCTATATTCTTCTGGAGATATGGTCTTCAGAACTGCACACAAAATGCAAAAGTGACGTCTCACCGGTGCTCTGTACAGCACGTCCCTCTCTACTGCTAATACCTTTCCCTTTACACCCAAGCATTCTGCTTTAATTTCTTGTTGCTCAATTACATTTTTTGCCCACCTTTAAGTTTTCTGAAATAATGACCCCTACAGCCCTTTCCTCGGACAATGTGATTAGGACTGTATCAAACATTCTATATTTTGCTCTTAGGTTTTTACGCCCAATGTGCATTATCTTGCACTTATCCACAATAAATTTTAGTTGCCAGAGGTCTGACCATTCCTCTAGATTACCCAAATCCTTTTCCATTCTGCGTATCCCTCCAGTAATATCAACCCTGTTACAAATCTTTGTTTCATCATCAAAAAAACAAAATCCTTACCCCCGAGACCTTCTAAAATATCACTGATGAAGATATTAAACAAAATGGGTGCCAGTACAGATCCCTGAGGTACCCCTCTGGTCACAAGACCTTGCTCTGCATATTAAAAAAAATTATATGTTGTACATCTTGGCAAAATAATAGTTTTTCTAATATACCTCTGCTGTAACACAGAGTTTTACTAATCATGTGCCTCTAGCTGTTGCAAAACTACAACTCCAATCATGCCTGGACAGTAAAAGGATGTCTGTAGGCACACAGCTGAAGGCAACAATGGTGCAAAAAAGAGCTATCCAAACACTGTGCCTCCAACTATTCCAAAACTACAAGTCCCAGCATTACAGGACTATCAAAGGATGATACACATGAATTGAAGTGGAATGATCAAACCCTATTGGTCCAGTCAAGAAGCTAGAGAGAGTGTGATGGTGCAAGGGTTGAAGCCACCAGACCTCTGGGTATCCACTACTAGTCCATGCAAGTCACCAAATTAACCCTTTGATAAACGTGTTTCACCAGAGCTTCCTTCAGAAAGGTGAGCTCCTATATTTAGAGCTCAAAGACCAGAGCTGAATAATTAAACATTTAATCTGAAAAAAGGTATCACAGTGCATATGTATAAAATAAACAAATGACATACAGGTACAAAAATATATAAAAGAGTTCAGCAAGACAAGTTCAGAAAACAAAAAGAAAAGTCCTTAAAGCATAATGGTATAGCAGTCCTTGTGAGTGAGAGCCCAGCTGTTTTTAGGATCTTCTCAGCTTTTGCCACATGCTTCCACAAAGGTCTGTCCAGCATCTCAGTTTTATAGTGGCTTTTTAGGAGGGAAAACTCCATCTCCCCCTCTGATCCCACCAGGTGGGGGGCATCTCTCTTCCGGGTCCCTTATCTCATTTTGATTTAATGATGGGACCAGAGACATCTCATATCCTGCTGCTACGAAGGCTTTTGACTTCAAATGAAGTATAACACAGGAAGACAGACCCCCCAATAAAACTGGAATACACAAAAACAAATACACAGTCTGAATGAACCCTCACCCATGCCTTAGATTGTACATTATACACAAATACAATGTTATAATAATATAACATGTAGGATTCCATAATCAGGCCTTGAGCTTGACACTCTCCTTCAAGACCTAGTGGATATCTGTTCCTGTCCAAATCAATTATTATTTGATGCATGCATCGAAGTAAGTGAATAACACACTGACACGTTGTTCAGTACAGAAATTCTTCCTTTTTTATTACAGCATTTCACAGGGGTTTATATAGCCTTCAGAATTGACATAAATTACCACCCACATTATTGATGAATTATTAGTGACGTGTGTGTGTTTATAGTCATTTTGTCATGCGCAAGTTTGACATGTTTGCCCCTAAGCGCTAAGCAATTATTAAGCTTGTTCTTCTCCCCAAATGTCATTTTGACATTACTCTATCTCTCTGCAAACAGTTCAATCTTGATTGTTACGCTGCACTGGTGGCAGAGAGGCAGATTTCTGTCTGGTCAGGTAATATTGAGCAAAGAACTAAGCAGATGTAAAATAAGTCATTTTATTAATAAAAATATGTATGATTATATATATCAAATCCATTACAATTTCCCCCCTTAAAATAGCTATTTTTACATTATTTCCCTAACATGTTGCCCTATCTCATCTGTCCTATGTACCTCTCCAGCTCTTTTTCTTCTTGTTGTACGTTAGATGAGTCATGGCTATTCCATGACCCCCCCTTGCCACAGACTTTGTACATAGATTTTCAGATGCTGTCCCTTACATATACAATGATTCTGTATTCAGGAATTTCTATAATGGGGTATATGGTTCATTATGGTATTCTTCATAGTCGAGGTTCGTCATCATCATTTTCACACATCTTCTTCATACATGGCAGAACACAACAGATGATAGATGCAAGGATGATAAGAATTGTTAGAATTGTTATTCCTATTTGAATCAACATCTTTTGCCAACCCCCCATTCCCCATTATATTGGTCCCAGGGGTCTGACACTCCAGAATTTCTTCTAAGTTCCAATGAAAGGCTTTCTAACTTTTTTATGGCTATGGTGACCTTACCGTTAGGTCCTGTGTTATCTGGGATGTATGTACAACAGGTATCCCCAAACATTTTACATACCCCTCCTTTCTTGGTTAAGATCATATCTAAGGCCATCCTATTTTGAAATGTCATAGTAGATGTGGCTCTAAGCTGTTCAGCCTGTCCTTTGAAGACTTCTAATGAAAAGTTTACAAACCTTTGTTGATTATAATAGATATAATTAATCCAGTCTACATTCTTATTTATGGTGACTAGGGGTAGTAGGAAAGATTCAAATCCTGCTTTTACTTGGTCTCTAGCCTTAAACTCATTTGGGACCCCCTTGGGACTCCAATGGCATCAATATATACATGGGGGTCATGGGGTCAAGGCTCCCTTTAGGGACTTGTCGCCTGTTCCTATAGTGAGTTTCTTGTTATGCTATTGGTACATGGTTAAAGATATGTACAGGCATAGTGGGGGTTATTTATCATTGTGTTCTATTGCTTATTTTGGTCTACATTTGCAATTTTTTTTTTTTTTGCGCTAATTGCAATACATTTTTTGCATTTTTTTCTCCAAGTTCTAAAATCCGTCAATTTGACATTTAGTGTTGATAGACCATTTTTTAAAGTAATGGATGCAGTGGTCACAAATTTATTATCTGCGTGTTTTAGATTTTTGCGCAAATTTTGCTGCAACTGGCGCAAAAAAAAACCTGCAAATCTAGACCACCTCCCAACCAGGTCTAAAAAAGATTACTACTCCTGTCTGTTTGCAAAAACAAATTAAAAATAAGCCAGAGTGAAAGAGAGGGAGAGAGAGAGAGAATAAGGTAGAAAATAAGAGCGTTTAAAGACATTGGGGGATATTTATCAAAGTTGTCTATGTCCCGCATCAATATAGACCAAACTACAGAGGGTTAGTCTGGTCTATTGTGCACCTAATTTATCAAAAGGCGCACGGCTCTTGATAAATTCTGTACACAGACTGCATGATCTATGCTTTAGTCTATATTTAAACCTGCTCCAACATGGTCTGACATTTCGGCGTACTTTCAGCCTATGCTGAAAAGTCGCTTTTGATAAATTCAGCACCAATGCATTTTTCAATGCATTTCAGTCTAAAATAGACTTGCATGCATCATGTTCTAAAAATCCTCTAGAGCAAAAGTCGCAGAAAAGTCGCACATATTTAGACTGCGACTTTCTGTGCGACAAATTTAGACAAGAAAAACCAGTCTAAATCCTTTGATAAATCTCCCCCATAGAAAGTTAAAAATGTAAAAAACATGCTCATGAAAAGTAAAGCAGTTGTCCATATGAAACAATCAGATGTATTTTTGAAGGTACAAAAAAAGGAATGGTAAAGATGTAAGAAACAATAAGATTGTTAGCAATGGCCAAAATCGAACAATTTCATGAGCCCAAGTTAATAAAAATATCCGACAAAGTGATGATAAAATAAAAAAAAGTGAAAGGAATATATATCTCTATATATATCTATATATATATATATATATATATATATATATATATATATATATCTGTTCAACTTAAACCTTCGTCTCTCAAACAATATTTTTTTTTTCCTGGCCTGCGGCAAGGTAAACCACTATTCAAGTGTGAGACTCTCTTTGCAGACCTTCTTTTACACATTAATTTGCCTTAAAATTAAAACAAATAAAGCCAAACACACAGATAAACAAGCTCCTCAGAAGAAGAGTAGACATGATCTGAAAGCGGCAGTAGAAAATGATCTGGGTGCAGATCTGCATGAAATTTATCATGGTCACTGCGACAATATGATAAATTTGGAGCAGCACCGCCAAAAAAACCACATCTAGACAAACAACAAAATGATCTAGCAAGACTATTATTGATAAATAATCCCCAATGACTTTAGTCAATGTGCATTCTCCAGTCCAGTTTCCTTCTATCCAGGTTCTAAGCTTCATATCTCCAAACAACCAGTAAATATCACCTAGAGACTGGACTTGGCCTTGCAGTTTGGTTTTATCTATAACTCGACATGAGCAACAGTAACCATCAGTAAAGTTTCCCATGAATCTGTCTAGGTTACCTGGGATGGAATAGCAAGTATAGTTCCCAGGGTAAATGGTGATACGTTCTCCTGGTCTAGAGGTTTTGGTGGTTATAGGATATTCCTTCTTCCACCGTTCACAATTTGTGTGATTTGTGGAGCTATTGGTATATAGGCTGAGGAAACATTCCTCTTCTTGTTCTGGGATATATAATGTGACTGTACCTGGATGAGGCATGGCACTACCACAACCATAAAAGTTGGTTCTATTACTCTTCCCTGCTGTGTACCTCATCCACTCGAGACAGAGGTTAACATCTGAATGTCTTGTTTCTATGGCCATGATGTCTACGAAGGTGGGATTTGCTATAGCTACCTTTTTTAGAGATGAGCGAATCAAAGCTGACGAATCCAAATTCGTTCGAATGCGAATATCGCCACGATTCTAGCGCGCGAATCGCTTCATTAAACTCCTTTTAGTGCGGTCCAGGCTCCAGGGCATCTAAAATGGTGGATCCACATGTGAGGACATGGGGCAAGGAACTCTGGGAAGGTGGGAACGAGGGTAGGCAGGATGACCCTGAATGCAGAATGCAGCCTATCAGCAGCCAGTCACCCCTGTGATGTCACAGCCCTATATGATCGGCAGCCATATTCCGGCTCTTCACTTCATCCTTTCACTGCAGAGAGAAAGGACAGCAATGTGTGTTACACAGACAAGCTTTTTACAGCAGCGTTTCACCTCATAGTCACGTCAGCATTGACGAGCAGTGCATTTTTCACACAAAATAATTTTTACTGCAGTGATTACCCTCCCAGTCACTTTCTACAGCATTGTATTGCAGAGAGGGGCAGAGAGCTGTGTGTTGCCTGATACATTTAGACAAGCTGCCTCAACTTCATAAACTTTAGCAGAGGAGGCAGGTATAATCTTTCAGCGCAATTCTGTGTCTTTGTTCCCCAACAAATCATCTGCTGGTTATACTAGTCTGTAGACGGTATAATACCCAGCAGTCCATTCCTAATAGTCTTTGACAGAGTGCAATTATGGGTTTAGCACACAGCTTTTATGTGCTCCAGTACTGTTGTGTAATGCTGGTGTTGTGCTAAAATATGTTTTTTTAAGCGTACTGTAGCTAATTTTTCTGCCCTCATAAATGCATCTAAGCAGTGTACTATTTTGTACCTGTTAATCTGTCAAGGGCCTAGATACTGTGAAAGTCCAGGTAAAAGTACTCACCAGCTGGTGTTGTACTCAGATACTTTTCTAAGTGTACTGTAGCGCATTTTTCTGCCCTCATAAGTGCATACCACATACCAACATCTAAGTAGTGTACTATTTTGTACCTGTTAATCTGTCAAGGGCCTAGATACTGCGAAAGTCTAGGCAAAAGTAATCACCGGCTGGTGTTTTATTCCAATACATTTTCTAAGCGTACTGTAGCGCATTTTTCTGCCCTTATAAGTGCATACCACATACCTACATCTAAGTAGTGTATTATTTTGTACCTGTTAATCTGTCAAGAGCCTAGATACTGTGAAAGTCCAGGCAAAAGTACTCACCGGCTGGTGTTGTACTCAGATACTTTTTTAAGTGTACTGTAGTGCATTTTTCTGCCCTCATAACTGCAAACCACATACCTACATCTAAGTAGTGTACTATTTTGTACCTGTTAAACTCTCAAGGGCCTAGATACTGTGAAAGGCCAGGGAAAAGTAATCACTAGCTGGTGTTTTACTCCGATACATTTTTTTAAGCGTACTTTAGCGCATTTTTCTGCCCTCATAAGAGCATACCACATACCTACATCTAAGTAGTGTACTATTTTGCGAGCTGTTAATCTGTCAAGGGCCTAGATACTGTGAAAGTCCAGGCAAAAGTACTCACCGGCTGGTTTTGTACTCAGATACTTTTTTAAGTGTACTGTAGCACATTTTTCTGCCCTCATGAGTGTATACCACATACCTACATCTAAGTAGTGTACTATTTTGTGAGCTGTTAATCTGTCAAGGGCCTAGATAGTGTGAAAGGCCAGGCAAAAATAATCACTGGCTGGTGTTGTACTCAGATACTTTTTTAAGTGTACTGTAGCGCATTTTTCTGCCCAGATAACTGCAAACCCCATACCTACATCTAAGTAGTGTACTATTTTGTCCCTGTTAAACTCTCAAGGGCCTAGATACTGTGAAAGGCCAGGGAAAAGTAATCGCTAGCTGGTGTTTTACTCCAATACATTTTTTTAGCATACTTTAGCGCATTTTTCTGCCCTCATAAGAGCATACCACATACATATATCTAAGTAGTGTACTATTTTGTACCTGTTAATCTGTCAAGAGCCTAGATACTGTGAAAGTCCAGGCAAAAGTACTCACCAGCTGGTGTTGTACTCAGATACTTTTTTAAGTGTACTGTAGAGCATTTTTCTGCCCTCATAAGTGCATACCACATACCTACATCTAAGTATGTACTATTTTGGACCTGTTAAACTCTCAAGGGCCTAGATACTGTGAAAGGCCAGGGAAAAGTAATCACCGACTGGTGTTTTACTCCAATAAGTTTTTTTAAGCTTACTGTAGCACATTTTTCTGTCCTCATAAGTGCATACCACATACCTACATCTAAGTTGTGTACTATTTTGTACCTGTTAATCTGTCAAAGGCCTAGATACTGTGAAAGGACAGCCAAAAGTAGATGCCTTCTGCTGTTCTAGACAAATACTGTTTTAAGCGTAGTGAAGCGAATTGTACTCCCCTCATATACGCACTGTATATGCACAGTACAGACCAAAAGTTTGGACACACCTTCGCATTCAGAGTTTTCTTTATTTTCATGACTATGAAAATTGTAGATTCACACTGAAGGCATCAAAACTATGAATTAACCCATGTGGAATTATATACATAGCAAAAAAGTGTCAAAATATGTCATATTCTAGGTTCTAGCCACCTTTTGCTTTGATTACTGCTTTGCACACTCTTGGCATTCTCTTGATGAGCTTCAAGAGGTAGTCATCTGAAATGGTCTTCCAATAGTCTTGAAGGAGTTCCCAGAGATGCTAAGCATTTGTTGGCCCTTTTTGCCTTTGCTCTTCGGTCCAGCTCACCCCAAACCATCTTAATTGGGTTCAGGTCCGGTGACTGTAGAGGCCAGGTCATCTGGCGCAGCACCCCATCACTCTCCTTCTTGGTCAAACAGCCCTTATACAGCCTGGAGGTGTGTTTGGGGGTCATTGTCCTGTTGAAAAATAAATGATGGTCCAACTAAACGCACATCAGATGGAATAGCATGCCGCTGCAAGATGCTGTGGTAGCCATGCTGGTTCAGTATGCCTTCAATTTTGAATAAATCCCCAACAGTGTCACCAGCAAAGCACCCCCACACCATCACACCTCCTCCTCCACACCAGCACACCTGTGAAGTGAAAACCATTTCCGGTGACTACCTCTTGAATCTCAACAAGAGAAGGCCAAGAGTGTGCAAAGCAGTAATCAAAGCAAAAGGTTGCTACTGAAGAACCTAGAATATGACATATTTTCAGTTGTTTCACACTTTTTTGTTATGTATATAATTCCACATGTATTAATTCATAGTTTTAATGCCTTCAATGTGAATCTACAATTTTCATAGTCATGAAAATAAAGAAAACTCTGAATGAGAAGGTGTGTCCAAACTTTTGGTCTGTACTGTATGTCAAGCAAAGAAGTGCCAGGACGTGCACAGAGGAGGGCAGAGGCCTAAATTCATCAGGTGCAGGCAGACTAGGGGCGAGTGGCCTGAGCTCCTGGTATCACCTAGCGGTCGTGTCTTGACCAGCAACCCATCTGCCGTCATCGATTGGTTAACACGGTCATCCACTTCATCACAAGTGACATCTGATACCCACAGTCAACAGTCAGTGGGTTCCTCAGACAAAGCCCTCAGTTGCCCCCTGTCGGGGAAAACTCTTTACTAGATCCCCCTTTAAAATATAACCTTTATTGGTACTTTAAAATTATACCCCACACAGACGTTTAAAATTCCAGCGGGTTTGATATGGTGTTTAAACTAGTATCTCTTATGCACTGATACATTCAGCGAAACGTCGGGGAGGCTAGTAGTTGCTTGGTTTTAAATCAGCGGAGGATAATGACAGTGTAGGGATTGGGTACCAACGGCTGACGCGTGTTGGATAAGAAACACGCGACTGTATAGGTGCACACTTGGACCCTTATATCCCTAACAAGTGTATAACAGATACTAGTTTACACACCATATCAAACCCGCTGAAATTTTAAACGTCTGTGTGGGGTATAATTTTAAAGTAACAATAAAGGTTATGTTTTAAAGGGGGGGGGAGGGGTTCTAGTAAAGGGTTTTCCCCGACAGGGGGCAACCCCTTAAAGGTTGTTACATATCAATTTTACCCGAAACCTCCAGGGACATTTTTTGTTGTATTTGACAACCCTCAGTTGGCATGGCCCGGGAGCAGTCCCTGTCCTCCCATTGCCTCTGTCCTATGCTGCTCCCTCCGCTGCAGAAGTATCTTATACTGTGGGTTCAGCTCCACTATTCAGTGAGGACAATCTAATAGGGGACAGTCAACAGCTACTGCCCAGCCAACAAGTGGAGGAGACATCCTCTGCTTCCTCCACTAGGCGGGCAAGTAGTGATGAGGAAAGTGACGTGGGAGTTGGTGTTGCCAGCGTTCAGGGTCCTGAAGTAGAAACTGTTGAGGAACCTGAGGAGGACATCAGTGACATGCAGACACTTGTTGATGATGATTAAGCCGATCGCACTTGGGAGCCGGGTACAGAAGAGGCTTCATCATCATCAGGAGAAGAGGGTTGTAGGTTGCCCGTGAGGCAGCAGCCAGCAAGATGGTAGCATGGTTGGCAGTCAGCATGGTGGCAGAAGTGGAAATTCTGGAGCCAAACATGCCCGGGGGAGACCACCTGCCACGCAGCAGCCTACCTTCCCAGTAGGTAGTGGAACATGGGGTTCATGGAGACGGCAGCAGTAGCAGTCAATTAGTGCGGACTGTTGGTGGGAAAATCAGCTACTCGGCAGTGTGGCAGTTTTTCATCAAGTATCCGGAGGAGGTTAGCATAGCCACCACAAGGTGATGCGTGGCTAGGGTCCCAATGTTGGCACCACGGCCCTGCATCAACATATGCTACGCCACCATAAAGCGGCCTGGGAGAACGTGGCTCCGATGTAGTGAACCAGCCTGCTGCATCACCCAGTGGCACACTGCTCCCTCTTTCAGCCAGCCAAGGCTCCACCACCTCAGCCGAAGGAAGCTCCAGATGCTTCTGCTCCTACTTTTAGTCAGTCATTCCGACAACAATCCATCCTCAAAGCCATGTCCAAGAGAAAACAGTATGCGCCCACTCATCCAACAGCACAGAAGCTGAATGTGCTCCTGTCCAAGTTGCTTGTGCTGCAGTCCCTTCCTTTTAAAGTGGTGGACTCTGCAGCTTTCAGAGAACTGATGGCTTATGCCGAGCCAGGGTGGAGAGTGCCAAGCCGTCATTTCTTTGCAAAGAAGGCAGTACCAGCCTTGCAGAATTTTGTGGAAGAGAAGGTGCGCCAGTCCTTGAGCCTGTCGGTGTGTACCAAAGTGCAAGACAGCGCAGACGTCTGGAGCTGCAACTATGTTCCTGCACAGCCACAACAACAACTTGGACAGGTCACACCACTTCCTCCTTCACGCTCTCAGGCCGTTGTTCCTGTGACAGTGTGCGACTCCGCCTCCTCAACCTCCACCTCCTCTCAGTGCCCCTTCAGCATAGCATGTATGCAGGGCACTGCGGTGTCACGCTGTTCTTCACATGGTTTGCCTTGGCAAAAAGAGTCACACAGGATAGGAACTGCTTAAAGTAACTCATAAAGAAATCGGAGCATGGCTTACTCCACGAAAACTGGAAATGGGAACCATGGTGACTAACAACGGGAAGAATATCTTGTCTGCGCTGCGACTGGGAAGGATAAGCCATGCGCCCTGCATGGCACACATGTTCAATCTGGTTGTGAGGCGTTTCCTGAAGTGTTCCCCCCATTTGCAAGACATCCTAACAATGGGAAGGAAACTTGGCATGCACTTCAGCCACTCGCACTTCACACCCTCCTTGAGCTGCATCGTCAGAACGGTATCCACCAACATAGTCTGATTTGCGACGTTGCCACACGTTGGAATATCACCCTCCATATGTTGGAGTGACTTTATGAACAGAGAAAAACCATCACCGATTTCTGGATGATCCAAGCGGATAGGGGTACTCCCCTGTGTAACTTCAATGTCAACCAGTAGCAGCTCATACGTGACACCTGCCGTTTGCTAAGGCCCTTTGAGGAAGCCACATTATGAGTAAGTTGCCAGGCTTACGGGATGAACGACGTCATTCCACTGCTTCATTTCAAAACTTTAAAAATGTTAATATATCTAAAATATTCAATTTAAAATTTCAAAAATATCTTTAATCTTCTCTATTGTGAGGCCCTATGGTCTTGTCAGGCTGTTGCCACCTCCAGACTGGTTCGTTCTGCCACTATATGGTCTCCTTGAGCTGCCGCCAATTCCAGGCTGTGTCATTCTGACAGATTATGGTCCTTTCATGTTACGGCCACCTCTAGGCTCTGTCATTGTGCTGCCATGTGACTCCATGTTAGATTGGGTTTTGTGATCATACAGTATTAGTTCAAAGTAAACACTGGGACATTAAACTTGGGAATCTAATATAAATCTTACATTTAACTTTAAAAAAAATAGATTTAACCTTTTAAGACTGAGGCCCTATGGTCGTCTACGTCATATTACCTGTGGAATTGTCACAAGAATCCAATGAAACAGCTTGGAGTGATAACAATTAATTAAATGAAATTAAAATCACATTAAAAAATCTCAGCAATTTTGACACCATATGGTCTCCCTGCTGCCACATCGACGCTCTGCAGCAGTAATTCTAATAGCAATGCCTGTAATCTGCATGTCATACTGAATAACAGTATTATTTCACTAACACAGCACACTCCCTATGCGTGTTAGGACAAGGCAAAGTGCTCTACAGGTCAGTAATAGCCATTTTTAATAGCGATTCACCACAAATAAATTCGGTCCAAAATGAATTTTATCGGAAAATTCAGCGAATCGGCCGAATCAAATTTTTCCAAAATTAGCTAATCTCTAACCATTTTCTTGTAGGACTGGACATGTTGTTCTATAGAATAGATTAGGGTTGCATTAGGGTCTCTCCATTCCCCTGTGCTATATATATCCTTAATTTCAAACCTTTTCTGGTGACCTTGGGTAGTCCCTTAAAACCACCCACCAAAGACATAAGTCCCTGCATCACTGGGGACTGGATTCTGAATGGTTAGTGTTGGCAGCATACCGAGCCCTGTTTTAACCAACTTCGTGCGGTCTAACAAAGGTCTACCTTCTTTGTCCTTGCTGTCTGTAGCTGTGAACTGTTCAGGTTTGTAACCCCATTGGGGCCCACACTTCCAGGCCACTGCGGACCAGGACTTACAATCTTTTCCCCATGGACCACCAGTGACACACACAAATCCTTCCTCATCTCCTTCACGATACCACTTCCATTGATTGGCTTCCCTTGGGCATGCTAACAAAAACACATGTGGCTACAGTGGTATTTACTTAATTAAACCAGAACCGTATTCGTCCCTTTTTCATATTTATGGCTATCTCTGGGCCATCTAGTGCCATTGATACTAGACAAAGGATATGTATGATCTTCATAATTGGGTTGGACTGGTTCCTTCGTCTTCTGGCATTGGCACCTTCTTGCAGTGGGAAGCGTGGATCCAGGTGTTCTTCCCTTCCACCTTGACTGAAGGGGATGTGGTCAGTAGAACTTGGAATGTCAAATCTGGGCTCAAGAGTATTCTTTCTCACAAACATTTTCACTGGTACCCAATCACCAGGCAATAGCTTGTGAGTCCGAGCAACTGCTTCAGGATCTGGAATAGAAGAAAACACTGGGAATGTATTTTAGTCAACTCCCTTGATAATGACCCCGGAAGAAGCTCCAAAGTGAAACGTCGGGTGATGGAGGCACACACTCATACCTTGTCCCACTGTGGTAACTTACCTTAAACTAATTCAGTGTATTTCTGTATTACCTGTTTGTACCTTGGAACTTTACCTTTCTCTTGGATACCAACCATAGTGACCCTTATATTTGTGGTGCACTCTTGCACTTTATGCTATTTAAACAGTATATTGTTGTTATGCTAATATTGTGAAATGCTCTGATTATCTACCTCAGTTACTCAGCTGAGATTTTTAAGTGTGTAGCCTCCATTTTCAGTCGGTCCTCCTGCACTATGCTACTGGTTTTCTCTCTTTTTATGTGCTTTTAAATGTTTGTATCTTTAAAGGGGTTCTCCACTGCCCTGCCTTCCGGAGCTCCGCTCGCAGTGTCCAGAAGTTTATTACTCCAAACGCTGAGTGCGGGCTTCCATGTTCGAGGCCGCCCCCTCATGATGCCCCGCCCTCTCAATTAAAGTCTATGGGAAGGGGGCGCGACCGCTGTCATGTCACAAGGGGGCGGCCTTGAACACGGAAGCCCGCACACAGCGTTCGGAGTAATAAACGTCCGGACGCAGCGAGCGGAGCTCCGGAAGGCAGGGCAGTGGAGAACCCCTTTAAGTATGTTAAATAAAATAGAGTTTTATATCTCTATTTGGTCATTATGTGCTTTCTTTCGTAGTATCTCCCTTGATAATGTGGCCACATAATTAGTTAGTGCATCAGACTGTACTTGTAACTGTTGAGGATAGTAACACCCTAATCTTGGGGCAGTGCCAAACAAAATCTCATAGGGGGATAGGAAATGCACTCCTCTAGGGGTGTATCTGATGCTATAGAGGGCAATGGGTAGACTATCGGGCCAAAGTAGACCAGTTTCTTGGGACATTTTCAATATTCAGGTTTTAAGGGTGCCATTCATTTTTTCAACCTTTCCACTGCTCTGGGGGTGATAGGGGGTATGGCAGGATAAAGTGACTCCTAGGGCAGACTAGATTTTATTTGTCACAGTAGTTGTGAAAGCAGGTCCTTGGTCACTTTCTACGACTTCAGGTACTCCATACGTCATACTATTTCATTGAGGAGTTTCTTGGCCGTGGTCTTGGCTGTCATATTGTTAGTTTGGTAGGCTTCCGGCCACCCTGAGAACATGTCCACCACCACAAGAGTGTACTCAAATCTTCCGCTCTTTGGCATTTGTATGTGGTCAATCTGTATCCTTTGAAACTGGTACTGTGGTTTGGCCAATTGTTTCTGGGGTGTTTTCTCCATAAGGCCTGGGTTGCACTTTGCACAAATAGCACAGGACTTGCAGTAGTTGTCTGTTGGTGGTGAAATTCCTGGTGCTGTGTAGTACTTTCGAATTAGGGCATTCAAGAGAGTTTTTGACAAGTGGTTGGCTCCATGTGCCCACTGCACCACTGCTGGGTACATACTTCTTTGTAAGCAGGGCTTCCTGTTATTTTCAAATAGGCCATTCCTATTCAACACAGCTCCTTTCTGTTTCCATATGTCCTTTTTTTCAGGGCTTGCTGCCTCTTGTAGTTCTTTCAACTGGGATTTATCTACTGGTAGGGTCTGTAGGGCCAATATCGGGGTGTTCTCCACTCTGTTTTTCACTTCCTGTGAGTTTCTGGCAGCTTGTTTGGCCGCTGAGTCTGCTAGGTAGTTGCCCTTTGCTTCCCTAGAGTTCAGTTGTCCATGGGCCTTCACTTTCAGAATTGCCCTTATAATCTTATAAGAGACCGAGAAATTTGCGGGACAGACTGGTGCAGGCTGATATAATTAAGGATGAATTGGATATGGCTTCAAGACTAAAACCAGGAAGTTTTCCATGTGGGAATTGTAACAACTGTACACTTATGATTAAGGGAGTTACTTTTGTTCATCCACATACCAAGGAACAGTACAAAATTAAACATCATGTCATATAGAAACATAGAAACATAGAATGTGTCAGGAAATAAGAACCATTTGGCCCATCTAGTCTGCCCAATAATCTGAATACTATGAATAGTCCCTGGCCCTATCTTATATGAAGGATAGCCTTATGCCTGTCCCATGCATGTTTAAACTCCTTCACTGTATTTGCAGCAACCACTTCTGCAGGAAGGCTATTCCATGAATCCACTACTCTTTCAGTAAAGTAATACTTCCTGATATTACTTTTAAACCTTTGCCGCTCTAATTTAAAACTATGTCCTCTTGTGGTAGTTTTTCTTCTTTTAAATATACTCTCCTCCTTTACCATGTTTATTCCCTTTATGTATTTAAAAGTCTCTATCATATCCCAACTGTCTCTTCTTTCTTCCAAGCTATACATGTTAAGGTACTTTAACCTTTCCTGGTAAGTTTTATCCTGCAATCCATGTACTAGTTTAGTAGCTCTTCTCTGAACTCTCTCTAGAGTATCTATATCCTTTTGGAGATATGGCCTCCAGTACTGCGCAAAACACTCCTAGTGAGGCCTCACCAGTGTTCTGAACAGCGGCAGGAGCACTTCTCTCTTTTTACTGCTTATACCTCTCCCTATACATCCAAGCATTCTGCTAGCGTTTCCTGCTGCTCTATTACATTGTCTTCCTACCTTTTAAGTCTTCTGAAATAATTACTCCTAAATCCCTTTCCTCAGATACTGTCAGGACTGTGTCAAATATTCCATATTCTGCCCGAGAGTTTTAAGCCCCAGGTGCATTATCTTGCACTCATCCACATTAAATTTCAGTTGCCAGAGTTCTTACCATTCTTCTAGTTTTCCTAAATTCTTTTCCATTTGGCGTATCCCTCCAGGAACATCAACCCTGTTACATATCTTTGTGTCATTAGCAAAAAGACATACCTTCCCATCGAGACCTTTTGCAATATCACTAATGAAGATATTAAACAAAATTGGTCCCAGTACAGATCTCTAAGGTACCCCACTGGTAACAAGACCTTGCTCTCAATATTCTCCATAGGACTACAACTCTCTGTTGTCTGCCACTGCCTAATCCACTCAACAATATGGGAGTCCAAGCTCAATGACTGTAGTTTATTGATATGTCTTCTATGTGGGACAGTGTCAAAAGCCTTACTAAAATCTAGATATGCTATGTCTACTGCCCCTCTGCCATCTATTATTTTAGTCACCCAGTAAAAAAAATCAATAAAATTTGTTTGACACGATCTCCCTGAAGAAAACCCATGTTGTTTTTCATTTTAGATGTTCCACAATCCTATCCTTTAGTAGGGTTTCCATTAATTTCCCCACTGTTGATGTTAGACTTACTGGCCTATAGTTGCTTGTTTCCTCCCTACTACCTTTCTTGTGAATGGGCATGACATTTGCTAACTTCCAATCTTCTGGGACGACTCCTGTTACCAGTGATTGGTTAAATAAATCTGTTAACGGTTTTGTTAGCTTACCACTAAGCTCTTTTAATAATTTTGGGTGTATCCCATCAGGCCCCTGTGACTTATTTGTCTTCACTTTAGACAGCAAATGTAGAACCTCTTCCTCTGTAAAGACACATGCATCAAACAATTCATTAGTCTTCCTCCCTAATGGAGGTCCTTTTCTTTCTTTTTCTTCTGTAATAACTGAACAGAAGTATTCATTAAGGCAGTCGGCTAGCCCTTTATTCTCTTCTACACACCTTCCTTCCTTTGTTTTTAATTTAGTCATTCTTTGTTTTAATTTCCTTTTTTTATTTATATATCTGAAGAATGTCGTATCCCCTTTTTTCACAGACTGAACTAGTTTTTCTTCTGCCTGGCTTTAGAAGTTCTTATAACTTGCTTGGCCTCTTTCTGTCTAGTCTTGTAGATTTCCCTATCTTCATTGCTCTGGGTTGTTTTATAATTACTAAATGCTAGCTTTTATTTGAATTTTTTAGGATTTTGGGCACTTCTGCTGAGTGGTCTCTTCCCTTTTCTGTTTTTACTGACAAGTCTAATGCAATTTTCTGTTGCCTTCAATAATGCATCTTTTAAGTAGTCCCATTTCTCCTGGACTCTATGTAATCCATTCCAGTCTGATAGGGACTCATTTATGACTCCTCTTATTTTTGAAAAGTCTGTTTTTCTAAAATCTTTTGTTTTTGTGTGGTGTGACTCCTTCACTGTTCTTATATTAAACCACACTGACTGGTGATCACTAGATCCCAAGCTTTCGCCTCCAATAACATCATATACCAAATCCCCACTTGTGAATACCAAATCCAAAATGGCCTCCCTCAGGGTTGGCTCCTCAACCACTTGTTGTAGAGATAATCCCAGTAGGGAATTTAGAATATCTGTACTCCTGGCAGAACTAGCTATTTTGGTTTTCCAGTTTATATCCAGAAGATTGAAGTCTCCCATAATGATAACTTCTCCTTTTATTGTCATTTTAGCTATTTCTTCATCTAGTAGATCATCTAATCCTTTAACTTGGCCAGGTGGTCTATATATCACACCTACACAAGTTGCTGCATGGCTACCAAACTGCAACATAACCCAAACTTACTCTATGTTGGCCTCACTAACTTTTATTATGTTAGATTTTATGCTATATTTCAAATATAGGGCCACTCCTCCTCCTTTCTTGCCTTCTCTGTCTCTTCTGTATAAAGAGTACCCTGGTATGCATATGTCCCAGTCATTACTTTCATTAAACCATGTCTCAGAAACAGCCACTAAATCTACATTCTCAGATGCCATTATTGACCCAAGTTCATTGATTTTATTATCTAAATTGCAAGCATCTTTTTTGTAGACAGGACTCTGAGCTTGTTATGTCTTAACCTCTGTGCCACTGACATGTTCTGGCATTGTTTCGGGGGGCAATTGGGCTCATGGATTTTCACTCTTTTGCCCCCCCCCCCCTTCCTAGTTTAAATACTCCTTAGCAAATTCTTGGAATTGTTCACTAAGTACATTCGTTCCTTTGAGCGAAAGATGCAAACCATCTTTTTTGTACAGTTCCTTTCTATTCCAAGTAGAGCTATCATGAGACACAAAGGCAAATCTTTGCTCTTGACACCATTTACTAAGCCATAAGTTGAACTCCTAAATGCACCTCTGCATATGATTCTGAACATTATGCACAGGCAGAACTTCAGAAAATAAAACAGTGGATTCAAAATCCTGTACATCATTACAAAGTGTGATTAAAAATTCCTTCACCTCTGATACTTCATTGCAAGAAAGGTGATTTGTCCCTAAATGGACAAGAACATCCAAGTCCCCTTCCTTGCTTAAATGGGCACTGTCATGAAGTAAAAAAATTGATATGTTGTAGTACTTAAGTACTACAACATATCTCTAATATACTTTAATTTAAAAAAGTGATTTTAAACAAGTTTAAAATCACTTTTAAATTCGGCCACTAGGGGTCGCCCTCCTAGTGGCCGAATGCATTCGGCAGTGACGTCACTACTGAATTTCGACTCATTTAAGCCTGGCAATGAGTCGAAATTCAGGCACTGCGCTGCTCGCTCCCGCCTGTCAATCAAACAGGCGAGAGCGAGCACGCTGATAGCTGGGGCTGCGCGCATTGGCCAGCTCCACTGGCCTTGCGCACAGCCCCGCCCGCCCCCGTTACCCTGTCCCTGTGCCCACTAGTGTGCCTACGTTAGCCCTACACTATTTGCGTAGTGCTGCGCCTGCACAGTACTACGTTAGCCGCGTGCAAGGCTTTTAAATCTATTCCCGTACCCTGAGACTCTCAATATAGATTTAAAAGATTTAAAAGCCTCGCGCGCGGCTAACGTAGTACTGCGCCGGCGCAGCACTACGCAAATAGCGTAGGGCTAACGTTGGCAGTGCTAGGAGCCTGGCGTTAGCCCTACGCTATTTGCGTAGTACTGCGCATGCGCAGTACTGCGTTAGCTGCGCACGAGGCTTTTAAATCTGTTCCCCGTACCCTTAGAGCTGACAGGGACGGGGAACAGAGCCACGCTCAGCATTCTTGTGACATCGCTAGTGGTCACAGGGACCCCACTAGCGGTGATGGTAGTGATCGCGCTCGCGGGGGGCACATTTGACACCGCTAGTGGGCACAGGGACCCCGCTAGCGGTGATGGTAGCGATCACACTCGCGGGGGGCACATTTGACACTGCTAGTGGGCACAGGGACCCAGCTAGCGGTGATGGTAGCACTCGCGCTTGCGGGGGGCACATTTGACACCGCCAGTGGGCACAGGGACCCCGCTAGCGGTGATGGTAGCGATCACGGTCGCGGGAGGCATTCTTATGACACTCTGACATTAGACAATAGGGTGCCTCCAGCTGTTTCACAACTACAATTCTCAGCATGGCCTGACAGCTAATAGCAATCATGGCATGCTGGGATTTGTAGTTGGAAACAGCTGGAGGCACCCTATTAGATAAATAACACTCATGCATAGACGATGTGAGGGCGGAAGCAAGCGCCCAGCAAGGCATCAGTGACGCCGCGCCTGTTGGGAAGCACTGCTTCCTGCCCTGCTTTATAGAGCAGATTTAGAAGCACTAAATCTGCTCTATTAAAGCGATTAAAAAACATTTTTTTAAGCCAGGTAGGGGGTTAGGGCTAGATTACTACTAGGTAGGGACATATTAGATTATATAGTACTTGGTGGGAGCTACCCTTTAGCAATATTAAGAGAACGTCTTCTATCTCTTCTAGCAGCAGCACCTGGGAGACATCTCACAAAACCATTTTCCTTAAGCTCCACACTTCTTATGATTGAATCACCCAGCAACAGCTGCTTCCTTTCAGACTTCACTTTATCTTTGTTTGTCCTTTGCTGCAGTCTTGCTTACATTAGACATAGGAGTCGATGGTTCCTCACCCTCTGTGCTTGAGCCGATATCCATGTTGCCCTTACATTCTGAGAGTGCTGCAAATGAATTATGGAGAACCAAGGACTGTGGGACATGTCTTCTATCCACAACTCTTAGTCTTCCAGAATCTACAATAACCCATCTGCCATTTCTAGGAGTCCTCTGTGGCAGTGGCATTATAGCAGTCCCAGCCTGAGTTTTGTTTAACAGATATTTTAAATATCTCGGATTTTAAATTTGCAATTTCCTGTTGCAGTAAGGAGAACTGTCTACAGATCTGACAGCATCCAAACCTCCAAAGAGTGGGACATGAAATAAATGCACAACAATTCATGCACTGAACCAAGTTTGCCATTTCAAAGAGGAAATTTTTTAAAAACAAACAAATCTTCCCTTTTTTTAGATTGTATCCACCTCCAGCCTACCTCCTGACTATCTCCTGCAATATCTCTCCAATGCTCTTAGAAATAGCAGCACTTTGAATATGCAGTCTGATATGTAGACAAATAGACAAACGGCCGTGATTTATGACGGATGTCCACTCGGAATGCTATATAGTGGAAAATATACCAGACTCTTATTGTTATATATGTATTTTTTCCACCCAGTAATTCAATTAGTCTAGCTATAGTTGGATTCTCCCAGACGTATGATATATGCTGGTTATAAGGTTTTCCTTTCCATTTAAGATACCATTATTTTCTATGGGGTATTCCCAGACTAAATATGGAAGGTGCTGCATATCTTGATAAAGTGTGCATGCATGGCTGTGATGACTAGTAATCGGACCCTTCTTTGACCCAGCTGTATCATGTGATACATCAAATAATGTGCTCTCTTTCCGATATTTATATGGAGTGGTGAATATCTACCAATGTAAATGAATGTAACTCCCAGTAATTTTATTGATATGAATATGTTTGTATGATATGATTACTCTGTGGATATTGATGTATAAATGGTCATTGACCTCTTATAATGGTACATAAGTAATGCTTTTTAAATGCTCCTTTACTACTGTTGATCACATAATATTTATATATTGTTGACATGTGATGTCACTATGTAACCACCCTTAGCAGGGGGAAATCACTAATGGTGACCTCCTAAATTGTAGACACGGGGTAGGTTGAAACGTTGCACTATTTTTATGGATTGGATGAATGAATTAATCACCATTCAACATACGGTACATCACTTTCCAATTGTGCTATAAGGACAACACATGGATTTAATAAATACTTTCAATAACTGAAACAAAATACAATGCTTACAAAGTGTGTGTGCAACCATGACTACTCATACCTTAAACATAAATATATATAAATAAACAGAAAACACATAAAGTACAGTTTTGGCCACCACAATACAACGGTGCTAATTGCAATGTTAAGAACTGGTTATTATTGTACATTTCTCAGGTTCCTGATGACACAAAGTGCATCTCCGTATTTCTCGCAGCCCTGGTAATGCACTCGACCTTTGGCTTGAAAATGAAAGGAAATGCTTTCTTAAAAGACTTTCTGAAGTTAGCCCCCATGAAAGCATACACTATAGGATTGACAGATGAATTGGAATAACACATACAATGGGCAAAAATTTTTAGCTTGTAGGTTTCATAGCTTTTCTGAAAATTTGAATCAAAGGCTTGAAACAAAATGAAGAGCTGGATGGGTCCCCAGCAGATGGTAAAGAGTAGAACTATTACCACCACCATCTTGGATATCTTTGCCCGTACTGCCTCAGATCTCTCTATCAAGAGCTGAATCTAAAGGAGACAAAAAATAGAAAGGTCTTCAGGACAATAATGACAAGTAGCAAAGCAATGAGCTATATTATATGGGATGGGCTAGGTATTGCAGTTCATCCTTATTTAGATGAATTGACCTGTTCTGCATTTCAAGGTACTGTCATTTTGATGTCTGTAAAAGGATGCCTTTAAAAAAGCAACATGCAAAATGTAAACTGAGATCCTTTGTTAACTATTTATTAGTTTATTTTTAGGATTTAGCTTGTAAATAAGCAACTACCCATATTGGCATTATGTTTAAGAAATTGCTAAAATTAAAAGATTTTAATATAATGTGAGAAGCATGATTAAAGGCAAGTTTTAACCTTTAAGAAGCTGTCTATGGTTTCAAAAAGTAACAAAGCAACTTACAAACATAATGTTATAAGCCATAGTGCAAAAATCCATTATTAGCTAGGCTTGTAGCCGTGACCTGCGTCACACTCTCTGAAGGAAGAGCTCCTATCCCCCTCCTCTTCTGTCTGCTGAGGACCAGATCATTGATGTAAAGAGTGAAAGCTCATATTATTTCTCCATAGATTATAACCTCTTGGCAACCAATGATGGATCTATCCGTCATGGTGCTGTTAAGCCTGTAAGGAGCAGTCTCCTGGCTCAAACCTCCTCCCTAGCCAGCAACCCCCAGCTGATTTCAATAGCTTATGGCCGCCTCTAATAGCCATAATGCGGTGATATCTGCAGTTGACTATTAAAACTTTAAATACAACTTGACAGCGGAATTAGATGCAGGTTACAAGTATCGTTGGTGGTACAGTGGGTCGAAAACATTGTCCTGGCAGACATAGCTTTTATTTGAGCCTCCGTGGCTGGCGATCTGTTCATATTATTATTAGAACCTGTGGCAGGCTCTAGCAATACAGCGCAAATTTTATGGATCAGTGCAGTTCATAGGTACTGCAATGATCTGTGTGAGCCATCTAATTATGTCTCATACAAGTCCCTTAATAAATGTAAAAAATAAAGTGTAAGAAAAAAACAATAGCGTTAACCCCTATATAAATTAACCCTCTTCTATAATGACATTTGAAATCACTCCCTTTTTCATAAACTCATAAACATAGTTGGTATCACCACAAGCAGAAATGTCCGAACTATTTAAATATAATATTAACAAAATCACATGGTGAATGGCGTAAACATAGAACAACAAGCACCAGAGTTGCGTTTATTTCTTTATCACATCCCAGAATCATTGAAATGAACAGTAACCAAAAAGTCTGATCAATACCAAAATGGTACCAATCAAGATCACAGAGCAAAAAATTAGCCCTCAAACAGCCCAGTATATGGATTTTTTTTATAGGGGTCATAAAAGGGCAATAAAAAAAAAATACAGATCTAAAGAGTCAAGATAACATGTTAGTTTGACCATAGTAATTGGCATAAAATAAAATAAAAAACCTTACATTTTCAAAATAGCATTTTTTTCAATTTCAGTGTGTAGATGAAAAAACTAACTTGTCCACAGGATCTGCAATAAGTAGCTGATAGCTGGGACCCCCGAGATCTCATGGACAGGACCCGATGCTTAGAGAGAAGCGTGTGCTAAAGACGGCACACGATCCATTCATTTCTATGGGAGCGCCAAAGAGTACAGCACTCACCCACACTCCCATAAAAATGAATGGAGCATGTGCCATCTACCTGAGTGAGCCGGGGTCCTGTCCCGGAGATCCTGTGGATAGGGGATAAGTTAACTTTTGCTGGTATGCTCCTTTAAATGGAGAGCAAAAACAAAAATTCACTCAGTCCTTATAGGGGTACTCCTGTTCCCCGGCATTCTGAACATTTTTTTCAGAACGCTTGGAGCAGGCGGCCATGATTATGACATCAAGGCCATGCCCCCTTGTGAAGTAACACCACACACCCTCCATTCATCTCTATGGCAGGGAACGTGGTGACCGTCACGCCCCCTACCATAAACATGAATGGAAGGGGAGTGCTCTGATGTCGCAAGGGGCGTGGCCATGATGTCACGATCACAGCCGCCCACTCCAAGCGTTCTGAACAAAATGTTCAGAACGCTGGGGCACGGGGGTACCCCTTTATGGGGTTAAGGCAGCAGTAAGCCTTTCTCAGTCACAATAATTTCCATCGGAACAGGCTTACTGCTGTCCTATGTGAGAAAGGTTTCCTGCAGCCTCAAAATCTTTTATTTCTTTTTATGGAAAAAGGGGGTGATTAAAATTTATATTGGGGCATTGTACTGATCAGTTCTATCGTCAGTCTTCTTATACAGCCTGCCTAGGCAGACCATACAAGAGGAACAATCCCTCAGCACAGGATTGCACTCCAGGGTCTGATGAGCTCCCAACCCACCGGAATCTGTTATTTTCCTATAACCAATGCCAATCATAGCATCTTAAGCGTAAATAGTGAACATCATGATCGCTGATGTCTCTAATTAGCTATATGTCTCCTTCTGCTGCTCACTTCATAACCATGCCGTAAATGTTTGACACTGTGTATTAAGTTCCAGCCTGCAGCACCATCCATTTAAAGTACATGTCCTTAGGGGTTAAAGAAAGTGTCCCATCAGGATGGGACCACATGTTCGAGCATGACCATGTATACCATTTATTTTAATTGTAAGATCTGCTGCATGTCCCTTCTGTAGCAGAAATGCTGCAGATTTTTTAAAGTGCGTTAGGTGTAATCCACTGAAGATTTTGTAGTAGATTTACTGCAGATTTGTAATGGGCAAGTTGGCTAGGGTCTCTTGGCTATGGATATTGATGGATTTTGGTGGATCTTTTTCACAGCGTGTGGTTGAGATTGTTTTTTTTTATCTCATCTACTTTGCTGCTATTGAAATGCTGCAGATTTTCTGCTACATTTAAACATAGTGACACATCGAACATAGTAACATTCTGTAGAAATAAAAAGAAAAAGGACCAACGGACGGCACCTCGTGTATTACCTCTAAGATATCGGATGGTGAGTGGGGGGCAACTCCACGGAGCTTATAGATGGCCGCTCACCTTAGAATGAATATAAATGCACATGTAACCCACAATTTAGTGGGGGTATCAGTGGTGCGAGTCGCTGCTATGCCAGTGGGTTGCAGGAGAAGACAACAGTCATCCTGGGAGTGAATTGCGAATGCAAAGCAGAAAAAAACCTTGAAGAATGGTGCTGCAGACTCTTGTGCAAGGATGAGGCAGATGCCAGAAGTAGTAGAAAAGTCCTCAGCAGGACATTTTATTATATAAAATACTAAACGGACAAGATTACTCGTTTTGGGAGGAACCTCACATCCTCGCATCAGGATAATGTCAATGGTAACAGGTTTATATAGCCCAGAAATGGGCGCCAAAACAAAGGGGAGGGGTGTACATTATGAAGTTAAAATCAAGTAAAATATACAAAACAACAAAAGCATAGAATACACAGCATAAGTATACATTAAAATACATATCAAGTAAAAAATGCCACATATTTATACAAGATCCTATGCTTGACATAATTAGCAACTGCTGTAGAACCCCAGTGGGCCGGAAGTGGTCGCTGCGGAGTGTGAATGGTGTAAACAATGCGATCCCTGTGTGGAGCGCAGCAGAGTCAGGCTGGTTGCTCAGGACACTTCGTTACGCTGTGTGGTCACGTGATTGTCCCTCGGCCAATCAGCTGATTGCATGGTCTGAACTCGCTTGTCAGTGTGAGTCATTTTTGGATAGCGCTGTCTGTGTTGTGATCGCGCTACAGGGAACTTACTCAAGTGTCTTGGAGGGGTTGGGGGGTTGGAATGTAAGATAGGACAGAGAGTAGTCAGAGGCGTATAATGCCAACATAGTTAAGGTAGTAAATTTCATTGACCCCATAGCATGAGTGTAAGGAGTTGGAGTATTAGATATATGTAGTGCCAGTATAATAGGCCAAGGTATACAACAGTCGAATATAAGAGCAGTATACATGTGTGAAAAAGATAAAAATATGGTAGAATGGTACCAATTACATTCTGGGCAGGAGGGGAAATGTGCATGAATAAAAGTATGCATAATTGTATCATAAGCAGTACATAGTAAACATATAAATATGTACAGGACTCAGAATTAAAATATAAATAGTATAATAATTATATTAGTAATAATAAAAAATATAATAAAATAATATTAATGATAAAAAAAATAACAGAGTCCAGTTAAAACCAACTGTGCCAATGAAATAATTGACATGACTATAGGGAGCATTCAATCATTTTGTTGAGGCCTGTGGGAACCAGGGTTTGAAGTTTGTATATCCAATAGTTCTCTCTCTTACGGAGGGTGTTGGACCTATGTGGGTTATCCTTGGATATACTTTCTATAGGGGTAATGGAGATGACATTAAAGTTTTGGCCATGATGCTGAGTTATATGCCTGGAAACATTATGCAGGAGAAAGCCATTGGTGACATTGTTTCTGTGCTTCGTTATTCTTTCTCGCACCTAATGGTTCTCCCACATATTGTTTACCACATTGGCATTCTAGGAGGTATACCACATATTGAGAAGAACAATTTAGCAGTATTTTAATCTGAAAAGTCTCTACCGTGGTTCTAGATGAGAAGGTTTTAGTGCGGTGGTTCAGATTAGCACAGCATTTGCAACAGACATGCCCACATCTATAGGAGCCTGAGGTCGAGAGAAAACTCACGGGTTGGGGGTTGTGGGTTCTGAGTCTACTGGGGCTATAATAATACGGAGTATTTTGCCTCTCCTAAACGTAACACCAGGTTTCTGGGGGAGAGGGACTCGTAAAAAGGGGTCGTTCATAAGGATAGGCCCTGATTGTGCAGGATGTCTTTAATATGTTTGTGTTCCTTGGTGTAGGTGGTAATAAAGTTTATCGACCAGTTTTTTTCACTATTCGTGGTTTCACAATGGCCTTTGGATATTTCTTCGCCTTAAACCTTCCTTTTAAAATATCACTTTGATCTTTAAAATCATTAAAATTGTAACAGTTACGCCTAATGCGTTTAAATTGCCCATAGGGTACATTTATGAGCCATTTTTTATAATGTGAGCTGGTAAAATCCAGGTAGCTGTTTTAGTGTTTAAATATCCTTTGCCACTGTGAAAAACAACAACATCTAAAAATTCTGCGTTGTCACTGAAAACATTGTATGTATGTCACGATTCGGCTGGCTGGAGGTGGATCCTCTGTGCCAGAGAGGGATTGGCGTGGACCGTGTCGGTGGACCGGTTCTAAGTTGCTACTGGTATTCACCAGAGCCCGCCGCAAAGCGGGATGGTCTTGCAGCGGCGGTAGCAACCAGGTCGTATCCACCGGCAACGGCTCAACCTCTCTGACTGCTGAGATAAGCGCAGTACAAGGGAGTAGACAAGAGCAAGGTCGGACGTAGCAGAAGGTCAGGGCAGGCAGCAAGGATCGTAGTCAGGGGCAACAGCAGGAGGTCTGGAACACAGGCTAGGAACACACAAGGAAACGCTTTCACTGGCACAATGGCAACAAGATCCGGCGAGGGAGTGCAGGGGAAGTGAGGTATAAGTAGGGAGTGCACAGGTGAGGATACTGATTAGGCCTGCTGCGCCAATCAGTGGCGCAGTGGCCCTTTAAATTGCAGAAACCCGGCGCGCGCGCGCCCTAAGGAGCGGGGCCGCGCGCGCCGGGACAACACAGACGGGGAACGGGTCAGGTACGGGAGCCAGGATGCGCATCGCGAGCGGGCGCGTCCCACGTCGCGAATCGCATCCCGGCTGGGAGTAATATCGCAGCGCACCCGGTCAGCAGGTCTGACCAGGGTGCTGCGAATGAGAGGACGCTGCGAGCACTCCGGGGAGGAGCGGGGACCCGGAGCGCTCGGCGTAACAATGTAAAAGGGAGACCCCAGGTGTTATTGTTCAGAAGGCATAAAAATGTATCAAGTAAAACAGTAGACCCATTCCAAATAAAGGAAATATCATCAATAAAACATTTAAAATATACACAATGTTGAAATAAATGATGTGGATAGATGAAGGTTTCCTCAAACAGGCCCACAAATAAATTGGCGAAACTTGGTGCCACTGGAGACCCCATTGCGGTGCCTGTATGCTGTGCATAAATACATTTTTGAAATTAGAAATAATTATGCTTTAAAATATAGTGGAGACCTTTAAGGATAAAATCATGCTGTGCCTGGGTGAGGTCGGGTCATTATTAAGGAAATAGGCCACCGCATTAATCCACTGATCATGGTCAATCACAGTGTATAAGGAAGTAATATCCATTGTGACCAATAGATATTCAGTCTTCCATTCTGCTTTTAAAATGAACAAAATAAAATCAGTAGTATCTTTGAGATAAGATGTCAGATTAAAAACATATTTATGCAGCAGTAAATCTAGATATGCGATAAATTGGAGCACACGGAGCCTATAGCGGATACAATAGGAAGGACTGGTGGATTTTCAGTGTTTTTATGTACCTTTGGTAAATAGTAAAAAAAATAGGCAAGGCAGGTTCATGAATGAGGATAAAATCTTTTTCGGATTTGTTTAAAATGCCCATATTGAAACCTTAATTGACCAATATTTTCAATTCGTCAGTGTATTTCTTATTATGGTCCGAGGGTAGAATTTTGTAGAACTTGGGGTCAGTAAGTAATCTATTGGCCTCCTTGATGTATTCTTCTGTATTTAAAATGACCACCCCTCCCCCTTTTTCTTCTGGTCGGATCACAATGTCATGATTCTCAGTTAGCTTTTTGAGTGTCTGATGCTCAAGATGAGATATTTGGTGTCTTTTTTTCGTGAGACTGTACACCCCTCCCCTTTGTTTTGGTGCCGTTACCATTGACATTACCTTACCCTGATCTGAGGAAGGGAGGGTTCCTCCCGAAAGGCGTAATCTTGTCCATTTATTATTTTATTCAATAAAGTGTCCTGCTGAGGACTTTTATTTACTACTTCTGGCATCTGCCTCATCCTTCCACAAGAGTCTGCAGCACCATTCTCCAAGGGTTTTTTCTGCTTTTCATCCACAACATAGTAACATGTCTTTCTATATTATTATTATATGGAAAAGTACATTTCAATCTTCCATTGCTTTTACAAATGGAAGGTAATATCAGTGAATATATTGTATATAATAATGATTTGCATGGGCAGTAAATCTGGCATACTTGGGAATGAGGGGCATCAATATAAGATCAATTTAATACAGGAATATACTTGAAAAAAATCACAGAAAAAACACTAAGACTTAAACTTTATTGAGCCTTAATGAGGTTTAATCCGTCACCCCTTTTATTTAGTTAGTCTGTCTTTAATTGGTCCATTCCCTTTACCCCTATTCTCCATTATCCCATATCTTCCGGCCCCCCTCCCCTCCGTGTCCTCACTAATTATCTAACTCTGTGTCTTATTACAGTATTATGATCCTATAAGCTCTTGAATACTACAGAGTGAGCATTGATTGATAGCTCAATCTTCTACCTGTTAGGAGCCGGTGGCGACTGCTAATTAAAATAACCAAATATTAGCCAGCCCTTCCAACGTTTCACTGGCACCCCAGCTTCGTCAGGAAAGTCTGGTGGCTCATCCTTTCCTGACGAAGCTGGGGTGCCAGTGAAACGTTGGAAGGGCTGGCTAATATTTGGTTATTTTAATTAGCAGTCGCCACCAGCTCCTAACAGGTGGAAGACTGAGCTATCAATCAATGCTCACTCTGTAGTATTCAAGAGCTTATAAAAGACAAGCACAGGAGTTAAGGAGCCCGTTGGCAACTGTGGTTTTAAAGTTAGTGGTGGTGTCATTACACCAACTTGTAGAACCATACAATGATGTATATCACAGTTTACATTTTAAATGGATTAATAAAAGGTACATTTTAATATTGGGGGGTACTTAGTTTAAGGGTTCCCCCAGGGGGGGTTCCCCTAAAATTGTTGTTAGTGATGCTGTTTCCGGCACAGAGGTGAGCACAGTAACAACAAGACCATTGAAGCATCTGTATCTAGGAAGGTATGTACCTGATTGGGTGCTCAGCCCCTAAGGGAGGGTCTTTGGTTTACATTTAACCCCTTAAGGACCGAGCCCTTTTTCACCTTAAGGACCGGAGCGTTTTTTGCAATTCTGACCACTGTCACTTTAAACATTAATAACTCTGGAATGCTTTTAGTTATCATTCTGATTCCGAGATTGTTTTTTCGTGACATATTCTACTTTAACTTAGTGGTAAAATTTTATGGTAACTTGCATCCTTTCTTGGTGAAAAATCCCCAAATTTGATGAAAAAAATGAAAATTTAGCATTTTTCTAACTTTGAAGCTCTCTGCTTGTAAGGAAAATGGATATTCAAAATATTTTTTTTTTGGGTTCACATATACAATATGTCTACTTTATGTTTGCATCATAAAATTTATGAGTTTTTACTTTTGGAAGACATCAGAGGGCTTCAAAGTTCAGCAGCAATTTTGAAATTTTTCACAAAATTTTCAAACTCGCTATTTTTCATGGACCAGTTCAGGTTTGAAGTGGATTTGAAGGTTCTTCATATTAGAAATACCCCATAAAAGACCCCATTATAAAAACTACACCCCCCAAAGTATTCAAAATGACATTCAGTAAGTGTATTAACCCTTTAGGTGTTTCACAGGAAGAGCAGCAAAGTGAAGGAGAAAATTCAAAATCTTAATTTTTTACACTCGCATGTTCTTGTAGACCCAATTTTTGAATTTTTGCAAGGGGTAAAAAGGAGAAATTTTTTACTTGTATTTGAAACCCAATTTCTCTCGAGTAAGCACATACCTCATATGTCTATGTTAATTGTTCGGCGGGCGCAGTAGAGGGCTCAGAAGGGGAAGGAGCGACAAATGGTTTTTGGGGGGCATGTCACTTTTAGGAAGCCCCTATGGTGCCAGGACAGCAAAAAAACACACATGGCATACCATTTTGGAAACTAGACCCCTCAGGGAACGTAACAAGGGGTAAAGTGAACCTTAATACCCCACAGGTGTTTTACGACTTTTGCATATGTAAAAAAAGATAATTTATTTTTTTACCAAAAATGCTTGGTTTCCCAAAAATGTTACATTTTTAAAAAGGGTAATAGCAGAAAATACCCCCCAAAATTTGAAACCCAATTTCTCCCGATTCAGAAAACACCCCATATGGGGGTGAAAATTGCTCTGCTGGCGCACTACAGGTCTCAGAAGAGAAGGAGTCACATTTGGCTTTTTGAAAGCAAATTTTGCTCTGGGGGCATGCCGCATTTAGGAAGCCCCTATGGTGCCAGAACAGCAAAAAAAAAACACATGGCATACCATTTTGGAAACTAGACCCCACGAGGAACGTAACAAGGGGTAGTGTGAACCTTAATACCCTACAGGTGTTTCACGACTTTTGCATATGTAAAAAAAAATTTTTTTTTTTACCTAATATGCTTGGTTTCCCAAAATTTTTACATTTTTAAAAAGGGTAATAGCAGAAAATACCCCCCAAAATTTGAAGCCCAATTTCTCCCGATTCAGAAAACACCCCATATGGGGGTGAAAAGTGCTCTGCTGGCGCACTACAGGTCTCAGAAGAGAAGGAGTCACATTTGGCTTTTTAAAAGCAAATTTTGCTCTGGGGGCATGCCGCATTTAGGAAGCCCCTATGGTGCCAGGACAGAAAAAAAAACACATGGCATACCATTTTGGAAACTAGACCCCTCAGGGAACGTAACAAGGGGTTAAGTGAACCTTAATACCCCACAGGTGTTTCATGACTTTTGTATATGTAAAAAAAATATTATTTTTTTACCTAAAATGCTTGTTTTCCCAAAAATTTTACATTTTTAAAAAGGGTAATAGCAGAAAATACCCCCCAAAATTTGAAGCCCAATTTCTCCTGAGTACGGCGATACCCCATATGTGGCCCTAAACTGTTGCCTTGAAATACGACAGGGCTCCAAAGTGAGAGCGCCATGCGCATTTGAGGCCTAAATTAGGGACTTGCATAGGGGTGGACATAGGGGTATTCTACGCCAGTGATTCCCAAACAGGGGGCCTCCAGCTGTTGTAAAACTCCCAGCATGCCTAGACAGTCAGTGGCTATCTGGCAATACTGGGAGTTGTAGTTTTGCAACCGCTGGAGGCTCCGTTTTGGAAACAGTGGCGTACCAGACATTTTTTCATTTTTATTGGGGAGGGGAGGGGGGCTGTGTAGGGGAATGTGTATATGTAGTGTTTTTTACTTTTTATTTTATTTTGTGTTAGTGTAGTGTAGTGTTTTTAGGGTACAGTCGCACAGGCGGGGGTTCACAGTAGTTTCTCGCTGGCAGTGTGAGCAGCGGCAGAAAATTTGCCGCAGCTCAAACTTGCAGCCGGATACTTACTGTAATTCTCCGCCCATGTGAGTGTACCCTGTACGTTCACATTGGGGGGGGGGGAAACATCCAGCTGTTGCAAAACTACAACTCCCAGCATGTCCGGTCGATCAGTGCATGCTGGGAGTTGTAGTTTTGCAACAGCTGGAGACACACAGGTTGTGAAACACCGAGTTTGGTAACAAACTCAGTGTTTTGCAACCAGTGTGCCTTCAGCTGTTGCAAAAGCTACAACCCCCAGCATGTACGGACAGCGGAAGGGCATGCTGGGTCTTGTAGTTATGCAACAGCCGGAGGCATACTACATTGGCTGGGGATGCTGGGGATTGTAGTTATGCAACAGCTGGAGATACACTGGTTTGCTACTTAACTCAGTGTGCCTTCAGCTGTTGCAAAACTATAACTCTCAGTAGTCACCGACAGCCAACGGGCATGCTGGGAGTTGTAGTTATGCAACCACCAGATGCACCACTACAACTCCCAGCATGCACTTTAGCTGTTTGTGCAAGCTGGGAGTTGTAGTTATACAACAGCTGAAGGTACACTTTTGCATAGAAAGAATGTGCCTCCAGCTGTTGCAAAACTACAAGTCCCAGCATGCCCATAAGGGCATGCTGGGAGTTGTGGTGGTCTGCCTCCTGCTGTTGCATAACTACAGCTCCCAGCATGCCCATTTTGCATGCTGGGAGCTGTTGCTAAGCAACAGCAGGAGGCTGTTACTCACCTCCTGCTGCTGCTCCACGATGTCGCCGCACACATCAGTCCCTCGCCGCCGCCGTCGCTCCTGGGGCCCCGATCCCAACAGGGACGCCGGGGATCGGGGTCCCCAGCACCCGGGGTGCACGTCCCGCACCAGCTCACGTTCTCCGGAAGAGGGGCAGAGCGGGTTGCGGGAGTGACACCCGCAGCAGGTGCCCTGATTGGTCGGCCGGGAAACCGGCCGACGAATCAGGGCGATCGTGAGGTGGCACCAGTGCCACCTCACCCCTGCTGGCTCTGGCTGTTCGGGGCCGTCTCTGACGGCCCCGATCAGCCAGTAATTCCGGGTCATCGGGTCACTGGAGACCCGATTGACCCGGAATCCGCCGCAGATTGCTGGACTGAATTGTCCAGCGATCTGCGGCAATCGCCGACATGGGGGGACATAATGACCCCCCTGGGCGATATGAACGATTTCAGCAGGCATCCGGCCCCGGCTCCCCTCCGTCTAGCGGCGGGGGCCGGAAATGCTCAGGGCGTATCCATACGCCTTTGGTCCTTAAGGACGTGGAAACGGGGGCATATGGATACGCCCTATGTCCTTAAGGGGTTAAACTGGGTATGTGGCCATCTCGGAGATGGCAACCAGCAGCTCCTATCAACTCTGCTCTCCATCTGGCCATCAAGGATCGTCTCTTAGCATCATCTAGCCCGCTGATCGTCCCCTGATGAACGGAGGGGGGGCGTGATACACGTTGGAATATCTCATTCTGACCCATAAGTATAGGTCTTTGTGCATTTGTTTGCCATCAGCACACAAGGTTACTGTTACCTTAAAACCAACTGTATAGCCCATAGCCCATGCATGGATCTAACTTGTATCTGATGTTGGATTTGATAAATGTATCAGTGAATTACACCATTTGGTGCACTTGGCTGCTTTGTTTGTGATGGCACAATATCTATGTAGTATTTGTTTGCCTGATAGTTACTGAAATACTATGCATGCATGCAGGGGGGCAGTTAGAAACCACAGGGCCCCGATGCAACAAAATTGTCCTGTCCTGAATATAATACTGCCACATACTGTACCCTCTAAATATAATACTGTCACATACTGTACCCTCTGAATATAATACTGCCACACACTGTACCCTCTGAATATAATACTGCCACCCACTGTACCCACTGAATATAATACTGCCACACACTGTACCCTCTGAATATAATACTACCACACACTGTACCCTCTGAATATAATACTGCCACACACTGTACCCTCTGAATATAATACTACCACACACTGTACCCTCTGAATACAATACTGTCACACACTGCACCCACTGACTATATTACTGACACACACTGTACCCTCTGAATATATTACTGCCACACACTGAACCCTCTGAATATAATACTACCACACACTGTACCCTCTGAATATAATACTGTCACACACTGTACCCACTGAATATAATACTACCACACACTGTACCCTCTGAATATAATACTGCCACACACTGTACCCTCTGAATATATTACTGCCACACACTGAATCCTCTGAATATAATACTACCACACACTGTACCCTCTGAATATAATACTGTCACACACTGTACCCACTGAATATAATACTGTCACACACTGTACCCACTGAATATAATACTACCACACACTGTACCCACTGAATATAATACTGTCACACACTGTACCCACTGAATATAATACTACCACACACTGTACCCTCTGAATATAATACTGCCACACACTGTACCCTCTGAATATATTACTGCCACACACTGAATCCTCTGAATATAATACTACCACACACTGTACCCTCTGAATATAATACTGTCACACACTGCACCCACTGAATATAATACTGTCACAACTGTACCCACTGAATATATTACTGCAACACACTGTACCCACTGAATATATTACTGCCACACATTGAAACCCTCTTAATATAATACTGTCACACACTGTACCCCTTGAAATTATATATACTCCTCATTATCCTGTTATTCCCCTGCTCTGGGACTCCATCCTCAGTCTCCTCATCATTATACCCACTCTGCCCCCCCCCCCCTTCCCTTCCCATCCTCTTTCTGCTCATCATTGCAATTCTTCTCCCCGGACCCCGTTCCTTATTATTGCAATCTCCCCCCGGACCCCATGCTCATTATTGGAATCACCCCCCTCCCCCTGGACCCCATGCTCATTATTGGAATCTCCCCCCGGACCCCATGCTCATTACTGGAATCACCCCCCTCCCCAAGACCCCATGCTCAACATTGGAATCACCCCCCTCCCCCGGACCCCATGCTCATTATTGGAATCACCCCCCTCCTCCTGGACCCCATGCTCATTATTGGAATCACCCCCCTCCCCCAGATCCCATGCTCATTATTGGAATCACCCCCCTCCCCCGGACCCAATACTCATTATTGGAATCACCCCTCTCCCCCGGACCCCATGCTCATTATTGGAATCACCCCCCTCCTCTTGGACCCCATGCTCATTATTGGAATCTCCCCTCGGACCCCATGCTCATTATTGGAATCACCCCCCTCCCCCAGACCCCATGCTCATTATTGGAATCACCTCCGAGACCCCATGCTCATTATCGGAATCACCCCCTCCCCCAGACCCCATGCTCATTATTGGAATCACCCCCCTCCCCCGAACCCCATGCTCATTATTGGAATCACCCCCCTCCCCCGGACCCCATGCTCATTATTGGAATCACCACCTCCCCTGGACCCAATGCTCATTATTGGAATCACCCCCCTCCCCCTGGACCCCATGCTCATTATTGGAATCTCCCCCCCCGGACCCCATGCTCATAATTGGAATCACCCCTTTCCCCGGACGCCATGCTCATTATTGGAATCCCCCCCTCCCCCGGACCCCATGCTCATTATTGGAATCACCCCCTCCCCCTGGACCCCATGCTCATTATTGGAATCACCCCCCTCCCCCTGGACCCCATGCTCATTATTGGAATCACCCCCCTCCCCCAGATCCCATGCTCATTATTGGAATCACCCCTCTCCCCCGGACCCCATGCTCATTATTGGAATCACCCCCCTCCCCTTGGACCCCATGCCTATTATTGGAATCTCCCCTCGGACCCCATGCTCATTATTGGAATCACCCCCCTTCCCCAGACCCCATGCTCATTATTGGAATCACCCCCCTCCCCCTGGACCCCATGCTCATTATTGGAATCTCCCCCCGGACCCCATGCTCATTATTGGAAGCACCCCTTTCCCCGGACCCCATGCTCATTATTGGAATCACCCCCCTCCCCCGGACCCCATGCTCATTATTGGAATCACCCCCCTCCCCCTGGACCCCATGCTCATTATTGGAATCACCCCCCTCCCCCTGGACCCCATGCTCATTATTGGAATCTCCCCCCGGACCCCATGCTCATTATTGGAATCACCCCTCTTCCCGGACCCCATGCTCATTATTGGAATCACCCCCCATCCCCCTGGACCCCATGCTCATTATTGGAATCACCCCCCATCCCTCCCAGACCCCATGCTCATTATTGGAATCACCCCCCCGCCCGGACCCCATGCTCATTATTGGAATCACCCCCCTCCCCCATGCTCATTATTGGAATGACCCCCCCTCCCCCATGCTCATTATTGGAATCACCCCCCCTCCCCCATGCTCATTTTTTGAATCACCCCCCTTCCCCATGCTCATTATTGGAATCACGCCCCCCCATCCCCCCATGCTCATTATTGGAATCACTGCCCCATGCTCATTATTGGAATCACCATCACCGCCCCCTAGCTCATTATTGGAATCACCACACCACCACCAGCCCCCCCCCCTCGCAACCCCGTCCTCATTCCCCTTTGATCACACCACTCCCGCACCCGATCCCTGATCTCCCCTCACCTTCCCGGAGATCCGTGATGATCAGCAATGCTGTGCTGTGAGGCCGGGAAGGCTGCAGACACTGTTCCACTGCCGGGCATAGCTATCGTAAGAGTCAGAGGCCGGTGACACGTCAGGGGCTTGGAGTGACGTGCGTGCCTATGCGTGGCACGTCTAGTACTGGCAGCGGTGGGCCCAGGCCGGCAGGCTGAGCCCAGGGCCGGACCGCTGCAAAATATAAGTATTGTATAGTGCAATGACACTACCTCTGCAGCATATAAGTATAGTATAGGGCAGTGGCAGGGGGGCCCTGCTGGCCCCCCAGTCTGTGGGGCCCGGTCGCAATTGCGACCTTTGCGACCTCTATATCTACTCCACTGCAAGCATATGTCTATGGTATACTATCTATTGCGCATTTGGATGTGGTATACTGTCTAGTGTGCTTTATTTTGCTTGGCAGCTATTGAAACATAATGCATATACATGGCTATGGTATATTATCTATTGTGCATTTGCTTGCCTGATAGCTGCTGAAGTACTATCCATGCATTAAGTGAATAATACACCTGTTGGACATAACAAAAAACATCTGTGGCTATCCATCTGCATGAATATCTGGTAAGTTACGCCCCTGTTGGGGTAGAACTGCAGGACATTGCATAGAGCTATCAATGTCTGTGCAATCCTGTTTTATAAATAATTAGTTTCAGCTCAACTATAATAGTATTGTTTCTATCTTTTGCACTGATCCTATAGGCCATACTTTATTCAGGGGACCTAGTCTCTCTAAATTATAAATTTCTAGCATCATTGGGAAAGTATACCTTCCATGTGTGAGGGAGTATCCCTATATTGCTGTTTCTGTCTCTCACCATTGACCATTACCTATAGCTCAGGGTATCCTCTCCCTGTCCAAAAAGCTATTTGGGGCACCCCAGTGAGATAGAGAGTCACTCTCCTCTATTTTTCCCATATCATAGGGTATATAGGTTCAGAGCAGGATAGGTTACGGTGCGGGGCCGCCCTTATCAGGGCGTAAACTCGGTCAAGGATTAGGGGTAGTGCGAGGGAACAACAGGGAGACTGTGAGGTAGTGGCTATCTACATCATCTAGGCCTGCTGCATCCCTGGTTAGGTCATCCCTTGTCTCCCCCTACCTCTCCCCCACCTTTAGATAGGTGAACTATCATTCACACTTCTATATCTTATGTGAATGTCAGAGCTATGTGATTATTGCATTGTTTTATCATAATTCTTTCCTCTTTATTTGCCCAATCATCGTGACTTGGACCCTAATTCTGGTTCCTGTTGTCTTGTGGCTTATAACTAATTTTCTTGGATGGTTTCTGAGGACCCTTGGGGTTTCCTCTTTTTAATGGCTCAATAAAGATTAAGGCTTAGTGTTTTTAAGGTGATTTTTTGCATCAATTCAAGATCTTTCATTTTCCAGAGTCCCTAGACTTACCTGATAGCTGTTGTCAATAGGCTCAACAACTGGTCTGCTCATCCTTTTCAGCATGAAGGCATAGCACACACATATAGTTATCAAAGGTAAGAGGTAAACTGCAAGGAATGTGTATAAAATGAAGGCTTTTTGATGTGCAGCAGTTGGAAAGGCTTCTATGCAGTAAGTCTGTGGTCCATACCAGTACCCAGTACTCAGTTTTTGGTACATTGCACAAGGAATGGATAGTACAAAAGAGCCTGTTAACAAATAAATATTAGATGTAAAGGATAATCTAATAACGAATGCAAGTTACATTGTTATTGACAGCAAGTGATATATCTTCTTGTATGTTCACAGTTCACATTGTATACTTGCCTTGTTATATTCCATCTATTAGGGTGCATTAACACCACGGTTTGGGCCTACGGGGAAATTTAAACAGCCACTGCTGTATCCCCTTCATTTGAATGAGCCAGCTGTAGCCAGATAATGACTTTGGTCAACTCATTTTTGCATTGTATTAGTTTTATTGCCGGACTAAAAACTGCAGCAGACCACAGTTTTCAGACCGTCAACAAGACCAGAGTCACTATCTGATTCATAGTGACTGGTTCATTCAAATGAAGGGGATCCGGGGGGATACAGCAGTGGGCGGGAAATGTAGCCTTAGGCTGATCATATACCATAGAGGGAAAAAACACCATAGATAATGTATGATATTTTTTTTTTAATGAAAAAACACTTTGGCTAAATGTTAGCTGGAAGTTATCAGGAAAATATAAAATGCTATACCCACTATGGTTTTTTGTTTATGGCATTTTTTTTCTCATTAGGGATTTGTTTTTTGGGTCATTGGTAATACTATAGCTAAGGTGTTTTTTCACCTAGTTTGTATCATAGACCTCTATAAATTTATTTGTTCTGTCTAATAAAAGCTTGAGTAAATGTGTGCTTTTTTGTGGCTTCTTTTACATTTAATAGAAATCCTTGAGTGACATGATCAAAGAATCACACAACCTGCAATAAGAAAAATGCAATTGAAAAAAAAAAAAAAAAAACGCTGTCATACGTGTGGCTTTTTTTTCAGGCCAATAATAAAAAAAAAAGCATGTGAAGGAGGCCTTACACTATTTCTCATACCACTAATGAGCAATAACAACGTGTTATTGATTCTGTCAGAGATACTACACGTTACACTCTCATGCATTTAAAACATCCTTATTCCAATACTTCTTATCACTATGGTTACTGAAATCATAGTACTTGTGTGTGTTTTTTTAAATGAATGCAGTAATACCATATATTAAGACAAATTTCTCCATAAGCCATCATTAGAATGCACTTCCACGTTCGAAATTTACATTACTCTTTATTGACAATGTTTTTAAATTACAGGAATGAGAGGGCATAAAGATAGACAAGAAGAGGAGAAATCAGTAATAGAATTTAAGATGATTTCCATTACAGCAAGGACAAAATTATCATGAACCCTTTCACAAGCACTTTAATTTAAAGGGAAGCTCCATATTCATGGGCTTGTAAATGAATGCATTGTAACAAGCTTAGTTAAATTATTTGCTGGACATTTTCTTTATTTGAAATTAGAATTTATGTGAATTTAAATAATATACTTGACATTTGCCTTACATAGCATATGAGTCATAACTGACCACCATGTAAAAATAATATAAATCTATCTTCAGACAATTGTTTATGTTCACTCAGTTTGTAATTTAAGCCAATAAAGACGCAAAAAAGAAAAAAAATATATACAAAATCAGAAAAATATATTATATTGCAAATAAAAGAACAACTGACTTTAGGGATGACCTGATCATTATATAATCCAGAGATCTGTTCAGGGATTATGTTTTCATATCTAGACCTTAACTATAACAAGTGAGTGCTCCAATATGTCTAAAGGAATTTATGTTTCGAAATTTCACTCTTAAATTCCAGTGCAACAGAATACCATTGCTTGCAATGAGATTCTACTGCACAGTACACACTACGACATTTTAGCAGCGGACGTTCTGCTGCTGAAATTTCACTGAAAATGGTTTTGTTTATTCTTTAGGCAGAATCCATGCAGCTGACATTGTTGTCTATGGGGACAGCAATGTCTGCGCAGTCCTAGCACAGACTAATTCAGTCGGTGCTGGCTGCACTCGAATTCTCTGGCTGGGGATTCTGTAGTGTGAACTTAGCCTAACTGTAAAAGTAATGAGACTATCCTGGATCACATGGTATTTTTTAGAGGTTAAGTGTTATAAATGTTTTAAAAGGGATCTGGATGTTCTTCAATATTTTTCAAAATTAGATGGCTGGAGGTGATGTACCGTATTATGTTTAGAGATGAGCGAATCGAATCGGACGAATTTGAATTTGTTACGAATTTCCTGAAAAATTCAATTTGTAACGAATCCGAATATTGCCGTCAGTCGATAAAACGAATCACTTCATTAAACTCCATTTAGTGCGGTCCAGGCCAGGGGATCTAAAATGGTGGCTACACGTATGAGGTCATGGGGCAAGGAACTCTGGGAAGGTGGTTAGGAGGGTTCACCCTGAATCACATGCGGCATGCAGCCTATCAGCAGCCAGCCCTGTGATGTCACAGCCCTATATATTCAACAGCCATCGCTGCAGACAGGCATTTCCTGAGAGAGCAGGCAGTGTCTGTCTGGGTGTGTTACTGAGAAAAAAGATCTTTACGGCGGTGAATCAATTCACCTGAAGCCCACATCACTGCAGGCAGGCAGATAGACAGGGACAGTAGAGAGAGAGAGAGTACACTTTATGATGCAACTGTATTGGGGTGTATTACTCTAAAGCTAATAGGGGACAGTTAGTGTGAGCAATAAAAGACCTAGTCACCTGCCTTTAAAGCCTAATTCAGATGTAACCGTATTGGGGCGTATTTTGCTATAAATGTAATATATATGCACTCAGCGATTTTAAATTTTTTCCTGTTTAACTCATAGGGGCCAGTTATTGATAAAGGCCATAACAACCTACACACCTGCTTTTAATGCTTAATTCAGGTGTAACCATACTGGGGCATATTTTGCTTTCCCAAGTGTAATATACACGCACTCAGCACTTTTAATTTTTTTCCTGTTAAAGTCATAGGGGCCAGTTATTGTTAAAGGCAAGAAATACCTACACACCTGCTTTTAACAACTAATTCACGTGTAACCGTACTGGGGTATATTTTGCTATCCTAAGTGTAATATATTCGCACTCAAAGCTTTAAAATTTTTCATGTTAAACTCATAGGGGCCAGTTATTGTTAAAGGCTATAAATACCTACACATCTGCTTTTAACGCCTAATTCAGGTGAAACCATACTGGGGGAAATTTTCCTATCCTAAGTGTAATATATACGCACTCAGTGCTTTTACGTTTTTTCCTGTTAAATTCATAGGGGTCAGTTATTGTTAAAGGCCAGAAATACCTATACACCTGCTTTTCACGCCTAATTCAGGTGTAACTGTACTGGGGCATATTTTCCTATAATAAGTGTAAGATGTACGCACTCAGATGTTGTACAAGTATGTCAGGCAGAGAAGTGCCAGGACATGCACAGAGGAGTGGCAGAGGCCTAAATTCATCAGGCGCAGGCAGAGGTCGCAGCAGAGTAGGGGCGCGTGGCAGCAGGAGTTGCAGCAAGAGGTCTGAGCACCCAGTGTCAGCTAGCGGTTGTGTCTTGACCAGCAACCCAGCAGCCGTGATTGAATGGTCAACTCGGTCATCCATTTCATCCCAAATGACATCTGACACCCCCAGTCAACAGTTGGTGGGTTCCTCAGACTCAACCCTCAGTTGGCATGGCCCGGGAGCAGCCCTGTCCTCCAACTGCCTCTGTCCTATGTAGTTCCCTCACACAGAGAAGTATTGCATGTTGTTGGCTCAGATCCACTATACAGCGAGGACGATCAACTAGAGGACCATCAGCAGCTACTGCCCATCCAAGAATTGGAGGAGACATCTGCCGTTTCCTCTGCTTGACGGGAAAGTGGTGATGAGTAGAGTGTCGTGGGAGGTGGTGTTGTGAGCGTTCAGGCTCCTGAAACAGACACCATTCAGGAACTTGAGGATGACATCAGTGACATGCAGACACAACTCGATGATGATGAAGCCGATCACACTTGCGAGCCGGGTGCAGAAGGGGCTTCATCATGATAAGGAATAGAGGGTGAAAGATTGCCTGTGAGGCATCAGCTGAGCCAGCAAGGTGGTAGCATGGTTGGGAGTCAGCATGGTGGCAGCAGTGGGAAGTCTGGAGCCAAACATGCACGGGGTAGACCACCTGCTTTGCGGCAGCCTACCTGCCCAAGAGGTAGTGGAGCAGGGGTTCCCGGAGTCGGTGGCAGTAGCAGTCAGTCAGTGTGGACTGTTGGGGAGAAAATCAGCTACTCGGCGGTGTGGCAGTTTTTTTTATCATAGAAACATAGAATGTGTTGGCAGATAAGAACCATTTGGCCCATCTAGTCTGCCCGATAATCTGAATCCTATCAATAGTCCCTGGCCCTATCTTATATGAAGGATAGCCTCATGCTTATCCCATGCATGTTTAAACTCCTTCACTGTATTTGCAGAGCAGTTTAGCATGGCCACATGCAAGATGTGTCGGCAGAAGGTGAAGCGTGGCAGGGTCCCAATATTGGCACCAGGGTCCTGCGTCAACATATGCAGCGTCACCATCAAGTGGCCTGGGAGAACCATGGCTTTGATGTGGTTGCCCAGCCTGCTGCAGCAACCACTGCATCTTTCCCTGTTTCAGACTGCCAAGGCTCCACCACCTCAGC
Organism: Hyla sarda; assembly: GCF_029499605.1. NCBI lineage: Eukaryota > Metazoa > Chordata > Amphibia > Anura > Hylidae > Hyla > Hyla sarda. Next base: position 380,096,066 of record NC_079189.1, on the reverse strand, counting down.
CGAAGGGAGCTGTCTGTCATTTCCATCCTCTTTTGGTCCAGATGCTCCTGCTCCTCCTACTTCTCGTCAGTCATTTCGGCAGCAACCCATCACAGAAGCGATGTTTAGGAGACAGCAGTATGCGCTCACCCATCCATGGCATAGAAGATAAATGTGCTCCTGTCCAAGTTGCTGGTGCTGCAGTTCCTCCCTTTTCAAGTGGTGGACTCTGCACCTTTCAGAGGACTGATGGCTTGTGCTGAGCCGAAGTAGAGAGTCCCAAACCGTAATTTCTTTTAGAAAAAGGCAGTATCAGCCCTGCACAAACATGTAGAACAGAAGGTGAGCCAGTCCTGGAGCCTGTCAGTGTGTACCAAAGTGCACGGCAGCGCCGACGTGTGGAGCTGTAACTACGGTCAGGGACAATACATGAATGTGGTTCCAGCAAAGCCACACCAGCAACTTGGCCAGGTCACGCCGCTTCCGCCTCCACACTCTCACACCGTTGGTCCTGCAACAATGTCTGACTCTGCCTCCTCATCCTCCGCCATGTCCTCAGCCTCCACTGCACAGACAAGTCTCAGTGCCCCTCCACCAAACCATGTGTTCAGGGCATGGAGGTGTCACACTGTTCTTCACATGGTTTGCCTTGGCAAATGAAGTCACACAGGGGAGAAACTGCTAAAAGTAATTCATCAAGAAATCAAATCATGGCTTTCTCCTTGACAATTTGAAATGGAAACCATGGTGTCCAACAATGGGAAGAAAATCTTGTCTGCACTGCATCAAGGAAGACTGAGCCATCCGCCCTGCATGGCACACCTGTACAATCTGGTTGTCAAGCGTTTCCTAACGTCTTCCACCCAATTGCCCAACACATCCTAACAATCGCAAGGAAACTTTGCATGCACTTCAGCCACTCGTACAGCACAAAGAACACCCTCCTTGAGCTGCAGCATCATAACGTACAGAAAAAGGCCATCAACGATTTCTTGATGATCCAAGTCCAACATTATTAGTCAGTCGCCAGGATTACGGGATAAACCACGTCATTCCACTGCTTCATTTCCAACAACAGATGGTGGAAACGATGGCTGATCAGGGCACTGGAGACGTGGTGCCTACATCTTATGGCACCATGAGCCCTGTGGGGGCTGAACTGGAAGACGAGGAGGAGGGGGACAGTGGAAAACAGGCAATGTGTAGCGAAATGGGTGGTTTTTATAGTCATCTGACAGGAGAGGATGAACAGGGGCAGCCAGAGGAGCAAGAGGGTTATGAGGAAGGTGAGACAGAGGACCTAGACACACCGTGGCAGTATGCAGTGGAGATGGAGGCAAGGAGTCCCTCAGTCACTTGCACAAATGTGACGATGCATGCTTGCTTGCTTAGTGACTGCCAAATTGTCACCATTCGGCAGTGGGATGACTTCTGGCTCTCCATCTTGTTGGACCCTCGCTACCGGCCCAAAATGGTGGCCTTTTTTACACCCACTGAGAACGAGGACAAACTGACCTACTACAGAGACATCTTACGTAGTCATTTGGCCGATGCCTATCTGTGCCATCGTCCATCCTCTCGCAGGTCTGACTCAGGGGGCCCTCTGCGCTTGGCTGCTGGGGAGGGGTAGGGTGGCAGGAACAATAGCAGCTCCATCAGCAGCAGCCTGAGTCTACAGTCGCTGATGAGTAGCTTGCTTCACCTGCATACTGAAGCAACTCACCAGCAGCATGTAGACCTTGAGCAGGACCTGAACCAGCAGGTGGAGACATACTTTTACATGACCCCGCCACACCACATTGAAGATCCGCTGGACTTCTGGGCAGCCAAACTGGATTTGTGGCCGCAACTAGCAGAGTTTGCCCTGGAAGAGCTGTCCTGCCTGGGCAGTAGTGTGCTATCAGAGCTGGTGTTTAGTGTGGCGGGGGCCATAGTAACCCCAAGGAGAATTCGCCTGTCCACCAAAAATGTGGAGGGACTGACCTTTGTCAAGGTGAATATGGCTTGGATCAGCCAGGATTTCCACCCACCAATGTCTGATGCATCAGAGTAGATTAACCATGGTGCCACACCAACACTTTACAAATATGGATACACCAAAAAATATTTAAAGTGCTGCTCCCCAGTTACAGAAATTCCTTTGCATCACACCACAAGTATGTATTGAGGGTATGCATTAGCTAAAACTTTTTTTGAAATCAAACAAAAGGAAAGGTGTGCAAAAAAACCCACGTGCCACCTACACCACCAAGTATTGATGTGATGGAAAAACATCTAAAAGGTGGAAGGGAACAACGTATGGTCCATTGTAACAGGTGGGGGTAAAAACTGACCCTGTAACGCCCTACTCTCGCCCTATTAATTCCCTTCTTGGCAAGTGTTATTCGCACTAAAAAGGGTGGCCCCACACAGGAACCTCTCCCTATTTCCACTTAAAAACCCAGGGCTATTTCCCAGGGTTTTTAGGTGGAAATAGGGAGAGGCTCCTGTGTGGGGCCACCCTTTTTATGGCAAGTAACACTTGCTTAGAAGGGAATTAATAGGGCGAGAGTAGGGCCTTACAGGGTCAGTTTTTACCCCACCTGTTATAATGGACAATACGTTGTTCCCTTTTAGAGGTTTTTGCAACACATCAATACTTGGTGGTGTAGGTGGCACATGGTGTTTTTCGCACACCTTTCCTTTTGTTTGATTTTAAAAAAAATTCTATCTTCGGATAAAAATATATTTTATCCTAAGAATATTATTAAAAGTTAAGTTTTAGCTAATGCATACCCTCGATACGTACTTGTGCACACCAACACTTTGACAAAAGAGATCGTTTTTTCTGCCTACCTGCTACTATTCTGATCCTGCCACCCACCTGATGCCCCACATCTGATGCCAAGTGCTCCTTCTTTCACCCACCTTCGTCAGCAGGTACTGGTGTTGCCACCAACCACCCCAATCTGTCACCGGGTCAATTTCAGGACTCCTGATGCTGCTGCCATCTCCTGGCTGTGTCATTGTGCCGCAATATGGTCTCCTCATGCTGCAGCCACCTCCAGGCTGTGCCATTCTGACACCTCATGCTGATGCCGCCTCCAGTTTTTGTCATTCTGCCACTATAAGGTCTCCTCATGCTGCCGCCACCTCCAGGCTGTGTCATTCATTCTGCCACCACATGGTCTCCTCATGCTGATGCCACCTCCAGGCTGTGTCATTCTGCCACCATATGGTCTCCGCAAGGTGATGCCACCTCCAGGCTGTTTCATTCTGCCATTATATGGTCTCCTCATGCTGATGCCACCTCCAGGCTGTGTCATTCTTCCACTATATGGTCTCCTCATTATATGGGCTCTATCATTGTGCCACCATATGGTCTTCTTATGCTGCTGCCACCTCCAGGCTCTGTCATTGTGCCATCCTATGGTCTCGTCATGCTTCCGCGACCTCCGGGCTCTGTCATTGTGCCGCCATGTGGTCTCATCATGCTGCTGCCACCTCCAGGCTCTGTCATTGTGCTGCTCTGCAGTCTGCATATACTGCCATCACCTCCAGACTGTGTCATTGTACTGCCATGTGATCTCATCCTGCTGGTGGCACATTAAACTTGTTAATCTCTTTAAATTCTTCAACTGACATCTCAAAAATATCTTTAATCTCTCCAATTATGACACCATATGGTCTCCCCAACCTACTGCCGCTCTGCAGCAGTGGTTCTAATAGCAACGCCTGTAATCTGCATGTCATACTGAATAGAAATATTTAATACCAGCTGACCACACAAGTGTGAGGAAGTGCTTAAAACATAATGTTTTATGTATTCTTCAAAAAAACACAACTAATAATGTGCTGTCTATCATGCCGAATGATGTTAGCAAAAAAAAAAAAAAAACAATTAGAAGCTGCTAAAATGATACAAGGTACAATCTGAGTGCAAATGGTTAAACGTGCACCTCACAGATCCTCATATTATAACAACAACAAAGTAGGTTTTCCCAGCATGTTTCCATCGCTTGTAGTGGGGACGTCATCATCGGAATTCCCAAAATATAATAGGGGCTGATAATAGTGATTTCCCAAATGAGAAAGTAATCACACATAAAGCAGCAATTTCACAACCATAACGACTGCAGGTGATGTGTCAGTCACATAGTGCACAACACCGGCAGCGCCCGCTAGGGGTGGCGGCCCACTGGGCAAATGCCCGATGTGCCCACTGGCCAGTCTGGCCCTGTATTTACCATATTCATAAAAGGGCACAAAGATTCAACATGTTTTTCTTCCATATATCCATGGCCATGGCATGGTAATTGTCATATAAAGTGAATATTTTCCCAAAGTTAACAGTCCTTATGAACTACTTAGAAGCCCTGCTATGTTATTTCTGCTTCTTTTGTGTTTCACACATGACCACATAAACAATGTATAGTGTACAGCATAGTCTTACTGCCCTTAGATTCTGAATGTATGGAAAAAACATGAGAGAAAAACATGTTGCCTGGTGATTAATGGTTACCTATGATTACCTGTTATCAGTGGCATAAATCGAAGAAAGGGGGCTTCATAGCAAATATCGATATAGTCTTCCTATAATGGTGTCATATTTTGTTCTCCAAGACAGGGAGGTCTGGTGTTTATTACCCTTTGCTTTTATGATCCATTGGACAGCACCCTCTCCATTAATTTTCTGACTAGTGGGTTCCTTGGAGAGAGGAGTTGTGAACAGTTTCTTACCAATACTAAAACAACTAACCAGGATAGGGCCCCCTCTGTCTTAGGGCCCCATAGCTCACGCAGGGTAGCCACTATGGCATGTATGTCCTTACCTGCTATCCTTGGTTCTCTGTTCCATACTATGGAGCTAATGGGCTTTTTTGACATTTGTGGAGGGTATGATTTCTACCTGGTCATCAGTTTCCGATTGTTTTATTAATTATTTTTGAACCTGCCAGAACTTTCATTCCGCATGAATCATGTACAGAATGAAAAAGGGAGAGGCTTTCTTATTAAAGGCTTATTGATATATCAGTTAAAAAGGGTGGGGGGAGGGAGTAGCCTGTTGGGACCACCCTGATGACTCAAAACCCTGTTGCTAAAGGGTTTTAATACTATGATTTCTTTAATAATTCAGTACATGCAAAGTCTGATGGTGCATGGCACAGTTTCCTTTTCATTGTGTTTTGGAAGAAAAATTGTCTATGAATATTGAGGCATATGGCGCTACAGTAGAGGCCTCACTGAGCTCTATGGTAGCCCTATTTCAGCTCCAGGAAAAATGGAGCCAATAACAGCCCTGTGTACATAAGGCCTCTGTTTGTTTTATTTTTTATTTTTTGCTTTAAATCTCTTATTATGTCCTTTTTAATAACTTGTATAGTGGACCTGAATATTATGTCACCCGCCAAGAAATTTAGTATTGGTAAAGAACTAATTTTAGTAGTTATTACCTATCCAAATTCCCAGACTGACAGCCATGGCTAAGCGAGGGGTGCGATTACGCAAAGATTGCAGTGGATATACTGTAACATAGCAGCGGTCCACACTCATTGCAGTGAGGGTTATACAGGTTGCCTGGGCCGTAACCTAGAAAAAAAAAGATACAATCCTCATTTTCAGACAAACAGTAAGTCAATTATTTTAGAAATACAATTATTTAATCAATTTAAAAGAAGATGTCTGTTTTGTTTGTTTTTTTTAGAAGTCTTGCGTTGTACTTACTATGATGCAAAATAATGAATCCATGGATCTTTATTAAAAAGTTTGCTTAGTTTTGTTTCTTCAGCTTCTGCCGTTTTCTGTGTGAGCTCTGTTGTCTCCCCACGCTATACCCTGACATATATCCCAGACTTTTGACCCAATGCACTGAATCCCTGGGTAAGTACCACTTTCAACTGTATCTGTGTCCTCTAGGTGCAAATACAGTTGAAAACTATGGTAGAACTGGGAGCCATCTATTGAAGGGAATATAGTCTCAACATGGTGTTAGTATAGTTTGTAGTTGTTAGGGTTGTATCTGGGCAGAAGAGAAATGGGTTAATGGCAGGACAGAAGCATACTATTTAATGTGAATCTATGATAATCTATGCTGAGTTTTTTTTTTTTTTTTTAGAACATTACATTATATACGGTACATTTGCTCCTATTTTCTCTTTCCACTTCAAATCTGTGGATGAGAGAAAAAGCTAGACTTCTCACCATACTTGGGCTTCATCTTGAGATAACATTGATTACTTGGGTTGTAGAAATAAATGAGGTTTAGCTCATATGGCCCCTTTCACATGACTAATGTCAGCTCTGGTTTAGATGCTGAATCTATTTCATGTCCAAATCAGCTTCCATTCCATATGCAAACTGTTTTCCACTGATTGTATAGGCCAATGGCTTAAAGGGGTATTCCAGGATTTCTTTTTATTTGACTATGCCACAGGGGCTGTAAAGTTAGTGTAGTTTACGAGATAGTGTCTGTACCTGTTTTTTGATGATTTTTACGTGATTTTTACCCCAATGTTTGTTTTAACAGCATACAATATGAGTGTCGTCTCAGGTTTTGCCAGGTTTCAATACAGTTCGAGACATTACATCACTAGTGAGGTGTTTGCTTCAATGAGCTGAGTGACACTAGGTGGGAGGGAGGTCATTCTGCAGGGAATTGTAGATTTGCAACAGCTGGAGGCACCCTGGTTGACAAACATTTGTCTATTGTTAACAGCACAGCATGAAATGCAGTTTACCTGTGCTTTAATGGGTGGGATGACTGATGTGTGTGGGAGGGAAAAAATTACCTCACACTTATAAACAGGAATCCTGGGACTTGTAGTTGGAGGGAGGGAACTCAAACAGGAAATAGCCATTTCACAAAAAAGAAATCAGCAGAATTATAGTGAACTCAGGGCAAGCCTTTTAGTTCCAAGTAAAGCTCAGATCCTTCCTAAGCATGTCCATTATTGTCTGGCAAGTAAGTACTAAAATCACCTTAAGGTGGATAACCTCAATAATAGTGCTCATAATGCTGACTTTTTAGTGTACTGTTTTAAAAATGACATGGGGGAACAGTTATCCATGTTGTCTTTGGAAAGTGAGTCTTGAAGTCTTTTTTTTTTTTGCTTTGATTTTGCATATGTGTGACACATCTATCAAGGGGGGTTGATAAATTTGGCGCACATAAGCAAAAAGCAGTAAATCGCTTCAGAATACCACTTCCTCCTCAGTTGCTGCAGTTGCGATTTTTTGGTGAGACCATATAAAAGTGCTCTCCAAAGGCAGTTTTGTAAGCCAGGTTTTTTTATGCCAGTGTGCGACATTTGCACTTCATTTAAATTTGTGACCACTGGAGAGTGAAAACTTAAAAGTGGCTTAGGGAAGGCTGTTTGGTACTTTCCGTGTACCCACAGAAGTCGCCAAAAAAAAATTATAAGACACACATGCAACATTTTGTGCACCTGGCGTAAGCAAAAGAAAGCTCTAAATGCAATGATCTCCTCCATGGAGATTTTAGACATTGACAATAGAATCTCTGGTAGCTTAAAAATCAATCTCAAAATCTGTGTCAAAATTCATGTAAATTCCACATAAAAATCTGTGGATTTCACATGGATTTAGTGTGCAATGAAACACACCATTTTACTAGTTTACAGCCAATCACTACTATGAAGTGAATATTGAGGAATATGGCAGGGATGCTTTAAAAAATGTAAGTAGCCATTTTGCCAGCAACAGTCCAAACTTACAAAAAGATATGCCTCTTAATAATGCTATTTTTTACTAATTTTAGTACAATTTTTTAGTGCACATTAGGGACTATTAAAAATCTTTTAACTACAAACACTATCAATGCTATGCCTTAGCATAGCATTATTAATTGTTGTTATTGGCATAATGGTTATACAGCCTGCCGAGAAAGCCTGTATAGTCAGAGCACTAATCTGATACCAGGGAAGTGACCTCGATCTGTCATGTTAAGTACTTGGGAGCCTGCAAAGGCGTTATGGAGGTCCAGAACAGCCCCACTATCTGACTGGCAACATTATTGTGACAGTTTTAGGAACTGCAGAACTGCTCATATCCAGCATTACCAGTTGGTTGCTAACAGCTCAGGTTTAACAATTGTCGAGCCATAGGAGACACCAAGGGACAGAGAAGGCCCTGGGCTTCCCCAACAACCCATCTGATCCCCATGATTACATTGAGTGATAGGGAAGGCCCCATGCTTCCCTAACAACCCATCAGCACCCCACAATTACATTGTAGGGATGCCAATGGAACCCCTAGACACAAGGAATTTATGGCATTTAATGTTTAAACGCCGTGATCTGTGTAGAGAAATCTCCAATGTACATCTATACTGGCAGATTTCAGCTGCTAAGCGCAGGCCTGCGCCATGTTCCCCGACCCATGATGTAACAGTACACCAAGGATCGGGAAGTGGTTAAAAACTATAAGGTAAGGTATTCACCCTTAAGAAAGATTCAATGGCTGTAATCTTGGATGACTGGAGAACAGGTTTTTAAAAAAAAGGCACAAAATATATTAAAAGGTTGTACAACTTTTTGTCATACAATTAATATTTTTTGTGAAAGAGGAAAAAAAATAGCAGATATCATAAGTTTATATGTAGACCAGCACTTACCTGTTGTAAATAGTTCACTCCTCTGCACATGATGTCTCCAAAAATCCAGCTGGGAAGTGGATAAAGTGTTGCAGTAAAAGGGACACAACAAATCAGAAATATTATGTCTGTCATGGCAAGATTTGCTGAAAGGAGAAAGATTTTATATGTTTACTATATGCATTATTTTAAATACAAACATAACATTCTGCTTTCTAAAGGGCAGTGAAACCGTTGAAATTAAATAATCTTTTACGCCAGAAAATTCCTCATAGATATGTGTTTTGTCAACAGTTAACTGCACTGCTAATGCCTGAGAAATACAGTCATATTATACACTACAGGATCAGAAATAACCAAAGTATTGTGTTTAATATTCCTAAAGGAGTTTTCAAATAGTAAACATGTATTGTCTTTCCACAGGATCCCCCTAGAATTTATCGCAGTGGTCATAAGTCCCCCATTTCTTCTCACTTACACAACTGTAGTGATTAGAAGTTTCGATGGAGTGGCAATCTAGAACACTGCTTAAAACAAGTTAAGGCTGGGTTCACACTACGATTTGAACTACGGTTCCCGTATAGGGCTGGGAGGAGGGGTGGGCGGGGCTTAATCGCGGCGCCCGCACTCGGTCGACCACGTATGCGGTCGACCACGTTTTTGCCTGCGGTCGGGAAACCGCATGCGACCGAAAAAGCAGCCAACCGGAGGCTGCGGTTCACTCCGGTCGGCTCATAGACATATATTAACTACGGTTCCCGAATACGGCTGAGTGTAGGCGCCGCGATTAAGCCCCGCCCACCCCTCCCCCCAGCCGTATACGGGAACCGTAGTTCAAATCGTAGTGTGAACCCAGCCTAAACAGTATCTATCAGCTGCAATGACATAGCTACATAGTTACTAGTATGGTTGAAAAAAGATACATGTCCATCATTTAACATTTAAAACTGCTGACATTATTAGAAAGCTGTTAGGGCAAGGAAACACATGGTGCCATTCATATATCTGTCTGTGCTTACTTCTTATTTTCTGGTGTCAAGTGTCAAAGAGGCTTCCCATGTCCCTAAACGCTAAAAGGGCTGGAACGCTTCCTCGCTTCCCCCTCCCATCCCTGTTCCTGCTTGATTAACAGTCAGCTGGAAGCCTAGCTCTGTTTTCAAATTTTGTTCCCATGTTGTCCTTACAAATTGTGTGCAGAGTTGAGATTAGGAAACAGGTCTGAATGTGTATATGTATAAAAGTATATATGTATAAAAGTTAAGGCAAACTGAATTTTTTTTAACTTTAAGAGAATGAATTGTCAGTTGAACATTTTATTTTTTATTCGTTGTCTCCATGCAGGACAACGATTTTGTTATATTGTTCAACAAACTTCTGTATTTCTGCAGAGAAGAAGTTGTTAACTTGCTCCCAGGTGGCCACTGGTTCCTTTACTTCATCCCTGTACTTCATTACTGTGTCCAGTTAGTGCACTACAAATTCCAGCAGTGTCACTGCAGAACAAGCCCATAAACCCTATCACATTACAATAAAATGCAAGTGGAGTAAAGCAGTGTGCACTTAGCACGGAAGTGAGCATAAAACTCTTATTTCACGGAGCAGAAACAACAAGCATTTTCTTGGGCCTTGAGGACATCAAACACAGAAGGTAGGTAACAGCTATTTTATGCCAGGTATTGGCGCTTAATTTTCTGGGATGCTGTTGACCGTGCAGGATAAGGAATGTAATAATTTTATAGTTTGGACAATTATGCAGCAATACCAAATATGTTCATTATTTTTTTTGCAGTGTGTTATTTGGAAAGGGGGGTGACTTTTATGGGGGGGGGAGTTATATTTTAAGAAACTCTTTTAACTTTTTTTTTTTTTGCACATTTTTGACACCCCTAGGGGCCTATCATAAGTCATCAATAGTTGGTTTACAAAGTTCAATGCAATGCTATGTAATCGGCACTCAATTGCTTCAGCAATCACTGACCTAGGGAAGACACCCCAGGCTTCCCCAGCAACCCATTGGCACCCCGTGATTACATCGCTATTGATCACAACATTTAACCATTTAATTGACAGATATTGGAGCGAGCTCAGATGTCTATCATTACCAGCAGATGTCAGCTGGTTATGACCCGACGCATGGCCCGCACCATATTTCCCTCACCGACCCATGATGTACCGGAATGTCATGGATTGACAAAGGGTTAACCAGAAAATGGTCTGTGCCAACAACTTAGTAGTTGGTACAGATTCATTAATCATCAAGAACTAGCTTGACTTACACATTTTTTTATTTATTTTAAGCTTGAAGGCCAGAATCACCCCCTCACTTTGTAAATGAGACTTTTCCTGTGAGTGTGCACTTGAATTGATTGTCAAAAATTGTTTCCAACCTTAGCAGTGAAAATCTCTTGGCGGACATTGTCCCTGAATGCAGAGCTCTGGTATAACATGCTGGCCCTAGGACCGCTCAGGAATACGTTGTCTCATAGACGGCAATGCATTCTGCATGTTGTCCACAGAAAGAATGGACATGTCTATTCTTTCTGCTGACACAGGAATCTGAATTTCCACACCAGATGTTTCCGGTGCAGAAATTCTGCTATGTGAACAGCGCAGCAGAATCCTATTGAATACAATGGGACTCTGCTGCTGCGTAATCTCCGTGCAGGATTCCGCATGGATATTCTGACGTGTGAAGGTAGCCTAAGGCTCTGTGGCCAGCATTAATACTCTTAATGTCCCTCCTTTGGCACAGGGCTGGTGCAAGGATTTTTGCCGCCCTAGACGAAAGTAAATTTAGCTGCCCCCCTTGACCCCGCCCACTGGCTCCGCCCTTTGATGCGCCCAACCTTACTACTGGGCTGACACACTGTAACAAACCCCCTCCTCATTTAATCTCCTTACTACTGGGATGACACACTGTAACAAACCTCCTCCTCATGTAACCTTCTTACTACTGGGTTGACACACTATAACAAACCTCCTCCTCATGTAATCACCTTACTACTGGGGTGACACACTGTAACAATCCCCCTCCTCATGTAATCGCCTTACTACTGGGGTGACACACTGTAAAAAAAACTCCTCTTCATGCAATCTCCTTACTACTGGGGTGACACACTGTAACAAACCTCCTCCTCATGTATTATCCTTACTACTGGGGTGACACACTGTAACAAACCTCCTCCTCATGTAATCTCCTTACTACTGGGTTTACGCTTTGTAACAAACCCCCTTCTCAGCAGACAATATAACACATAGAGGGATTAGATCAGTGTTTCCCAACCAGGGTGCCTCCAGATGTTGCAAGACTACAACTCCCAGCATGCTCGGACAGCCAAAGGCTGTCTGGGCATGCTGGGAGTTATAGTTTTGCAACATCTGGAGGCACCCTGGTTGGGAAAAACTAATATAGAGGTATATACCAGCTGTATACAGATCTGTATACCATATAAGTGATTACAATTATATTTATAGACTCACAATCTTTTCTGATCAGCGTCGTCCTCTTTCCTTTTCTTCTCCATCCGGCTCAGACCGCCATGATGTCTTCTTCCAGCCAAAACTTCCTTTCTTCAGCATCTGTGGGACAAACATGTTAGACCCTGCATTTTTCCCCCTCCTCCCCCAGTGGCATTTCATTAACCCCCCACCCCCTCCTCCCCCTGTACCATTTCATTAACCCCCCCACCCCCTCCTCCCCCTGTACCATTTCATTAACCCCTCCATCCCCCTCCCCTTGCAATTTCATTAACCTCCCCCCACCCCCCTCCTCTTCCCCCCCCCATGCAATTTTGTTAACCTCCCCCTATGCGATTTCATGAAACCCCCCCCCCTCCCCCCCTGGGAAATTTCATTAACCCTCCACTCCCCTCCTCCTCCCCCCTGTGCAATTTCATTACCCCCCCCCCACCTCTCCTCTCCCCCCTATGCAATTTCATTAACCCTTCCCCCCACCTTTCCTCTCCCCCCTATGCAATTTCATTAACCCTCCCCTCTGTGCAATTTCATTAACCCTCGCCCCACCTCTCCCCCTATGCAATTTCATTAACCCTCCCCCTCCTCTCCTCTCCCCCCCTGTGCGATTCCCCCCGCCCCCTCCCTGTACGATTTCATTAGCCCCCCCACCCCCCTAAGCTGCCATCTCACCTGTCAGATTCCTTTGGGCAGGGCAGGCAGCTTGTCTTCTTTTCCCCAGCAGCTCCGGTGAGGACGAGTGGCGCACGCTCCAGTGATGACGAGTGACGTCCCCCTGTGCAGCGTCTGGGGCGTCACTTGTCATCCAGTGCCGGCCCGCAGCAGGCTTTTTCTGGTTGGAAGTCACTGCGGGCGGGCAATTAGAATGGTGAACGCGGCTGTGCGGAGAAGCTGGATGCGGTCAGGGGGGGGGGTGGGGGAGGGGGGGTGGCCCTACTCCTCTATCAACATGCTGGGCGGGCAGGGGATATCATTAGATGGGGGGGGGTGCGGCTTTTTGCTTGCCGCGCTCCCTATACATGTGTTATCTTGGCGGCGCTGGGCGGTTGCGGCAACAGGCAGAGCGGCGCCCACCTCAAGAGGGCGCTATAGGCGGCCGCCTACTTTGTCTATAGGCAAAGCCGGCCCTGCTTTGGCATAGATCTTAATAAACTGTGAGACCTAGCTACTTCACAGGTTAATATTGTCCTTACCTACAGTATCTCAAATAAGTGACTTCACCCCTCACGTTTTTGTAAATTGTTTATTATATCTTTTCATGTGACAACACTGAAGAAATGATCCTCTGCTACAATGTAAAGTAGTGAGTGCACAACCTGTATAACAGTGTTTTATTTTGGGTACTATCAAAATAACTCAACACACAACCATTAATGTTTAAACCTCGGTAACAATAGGTAATATACCCCTAAGGGGAATTTTCCAATTGGGCACAAAGTGTTTGGCCACCAATTTTTTCTAGCCCTGTCTTAAGCCTCTTGGGCATGGAGTTAACCAGAGCTTCACAGGTTGTCAATAGAGTCCTCTTCCATTCCTCCATAATGAGACCTTGCTCTTTCCCCACCTTTCTTTAAGCAAGGCTTAGGTCTGGAGACACGCTTGGCTCTTTACCCTCAGCAAAGCGGTGGTCATCTTGGAAGTGCATTTTAGGGTTGTTTTCCTGTTAGAATATTTCCCTGTAATCCCAGTCTTTGAACAGAGGGGATCATGCTTAGCTTTAGTATGTAACAGTACATGTTGCTATTCATGGTTCCCTTAGTGAATTGTAGCTCCCAAGTGCCAGCAGCACTCATGCACGCCCAGACCATTACAAACGGACCACCATGCTTTACTGTAGGCAAGACACACTTGTCTTTTTACTCCTCGCCTGGTTGCTGCCATGCATGCTTGACAACATCTGAACCAAATAAGTTTATCTTTGCCTCATTGGACCACAGGAAATGGTTCCTGTAATCCATGACCTTAGTCTGCTTGTCTTTAGCAAACTGTTTGCAGGCTTTTTTGTACATCATCTAGAAGAGGCTTCCTTCTGGGACAATGACATGCAGACCAATTTGATGCAGTGTGTGGCATATGGTCTGAGCACTGATAGGCTGAATCCCCCCCCCCCCCCTTCAACCTCTGCAGCAATGTTGGCAGCACTCATATGTTTATTTCCCAAAGACAACCTCTGGACATGCTGCTGAGCACGAGCACTCAACATCTTTGGTCAACCATAGGAGGCCTGTTCTTAATGGAACCTATCCTGTGAAACTGCTATTTGGTCTTGCCCCCTGTGATGAGGCTCAGTTTCAGGGTCTTGACAATCTTTATTTATGTAGAGAAACAATTCTTTTTTCAGATCCTCACAGAGTTCCTTGCCATGAGGTGACATGTCGAACTGCCAGTGACCAGTATAAAAGCGATAACACCAAATTTAAGACACCTGCTCCCCCATTCACCTTGTAACACTAACAAGTCACATGACATCGGGAAGGGAAAATGGCTAATTGGCCCAATTTGTACTCACTTTGGTTGTGCAGGTTTAGATATTAAAGTTGTTATAAACCATAAGGTGACTTTAGTACTTACCTGGAAGTATTTAATGGACATGCTTAGAAAGATCTGCACTTGTCTTTGGGCTAAATGGCTGTGGTGTGAGTCCCCCATAATGATGCTGCTATCTTTTTGTGAAATGGCTATTTCCTGTTAAGTTCCTTCCCTCCAACTACAAGTCCCAGAATCCCTTGTTTGTAAGTGTGAGGTAATTTTTCTCCCTCCCACACATCAACCACCTCACCCATTGCAGTACAGCTGCAGCACTGTGGAGGAGGATCACTCTTCCACCCAGCGGTCGCTTCATCCAGACAAGCTCCCTTTTAACACCTGACTAGTGATGTAATGTCTGCTCTGCAACCTGGGAAAAACCGAGACAACACTCATTTTGTATGCTGTTAAAAATTAACATCAGGGTAGAGATCACATAAGTATTACAAGAACAGCCATCAAACACAGGTACAGTCACTAGATTATGAGCTACACTAACTTTACAGCCCCTGTAGCACAGACAAATAAAAATAAAATCCCAGAATATTCCTGATGGCTGCATGTTGAGTTATTTTGAGGGGACACAACATTAAACACTGTTATACAGGTTGTGCTCTCACTACTTTACATTGTAGCAAATTGTCATTTTTTTGGTGTTGTCACATGAAAAGATATAATAAAATATTTACAAAAATGTTAGGGGTTTTCTTACTTATGTGAGATACTGTGCATACTACTTCCTGTACGTCCTTAAGGCGGCACGAATGGGTTAAATTTATATGCTAACCCGGAAGAAGAGCTTACAACTAGCAATAGAATTAGAGACAAGTTAATCAAATTCAAGACACCTGTTTAGCATGCATAAAGGTACCAAGGAAACACCAAACACATTTATTGTTTTTTCTCTCACGGAGGAAGACATGAAGAGACAAGTGGGTCTCATACCTAGGGCTTCTGGGTCCCTGAGATCTCTATTAGGTCGGCCGTATACTGGGCGCTATTCCGGTCCCTCAGCCGTTCCTTCCGCCGCACGGACCGAAGATGCGGCGGTAAAATCATGTGCTGTGACGGTGGCGGCATCCCCATTCAAGATTGCCGGGTCCTGTTCCAGCCTGACACCTGTTCTTGCCCCACTTCTGGCCTGCACCGCTGTGTCAGCAATAGAGCGAGGGACTCCAAGATGGCGCCGGCTTCGGACGCTGGGGTGAGTGCGCATGCGCCGGACCTCATTTCCGGTACGGACCGGAAGTTCGTCAGTCTGCTGTTTAAATTTAAACGCCGGCCGGGTGTGCTTGGGCTGCGCTCAGCCTAGGCAGCTGATCCCGGTCGGTGTTAAGGTAGTTTATGTCCTGGGGCATATCCTCTACTGTCAAGGCGGTTTGCTGGTCTTACACTGCTACTTCTTTATTTTTTGCAGATGCCTAAAGCCAGAAGGAAGTCTCGCCACAATATCTGTGTGCAGTGTCAGCAGCCACTCCCGGAAGTCTGGGAAAATTATACTTGTAATGCCTGTCAAGTCCCTTTTAATCTGCAACCCAGTAAATTCCTAGAATGGTTTAAAGGGGAAATGTCCAGCACATTTAAAGAATTAAAAGAGTCTCTTGTTCCTAAAAAGAAAAAACGTGAAAAAAAAACGCACCTCTCCAGTTTCTTCAGATACTTCTTCTTTATCTGGCTCTGATTCCTCTGATTCAGAGGTTATATCTGAGGATATGGATAATGACCTATATGGATAAACCTAAAAAAGACCAGCTTTATTATTTTCCTCAACTATCTGGGAAAGTGATTCCTTCTCACCCAATACTGTCCGATTGGTTCAAAAAGGATTGGTCTAAGCCTGAGAAAAAAACTGACACAGGAGCAAGATTTAAAACCACATACCGGTTGGATCCTAAAGCGTCCGCCGAGTGGGAGGAGCCGCCTAAGCTGGATTTAGCTGCTGCTAGAATGGCAAAAAAATCTCTATTCCCTTCTGAAGAGTCTACTAAGCTTTCTGATCCACTTGATAGAAAAGCAGACAGCTTAACTAAGAAGAATTACTTAGCGGCAGCCTCCACTTAGAAAATTGCAGCCTCTACCGTTCCAGTAGCTAGAGCGCTTAGAATTTGGCTCAGTCAGCTATCCCAAGATATTGATGATGGCGTCCCTAGAGACTGTCTTCTCAATGGTGTAGAAATGATGAAGCTGGCGGCGGAGTTTTTATGTGATGCTCCGATTGATGTTATGAAGTTTTCCTCTAGATCCTTGGCTCTCTCTAACGCCACCAGAAGGGCTTTATGGATAAAGCAGTGGAAGGGAGATATAGCCTCAAAATTCAGCTTTGTGAGCCTTCACTTCCAGCCCTCCTCTCTTTTTGGGCCGAATCTTATGGAAATTGTAAAATCCTATAATGAGGAGAAAGATATTGCCTTTCATGTTGAGAAGAAGAAATCTTCCAGAGCATTCTATGGCAGATAGGAGGATCATCTAGAGGAAATTATTCCTTTCGTCAAGGCCGGAGATTTGATTCCAAGAAAAAGTCAGAATCAGCCACCGCTAGTATAAAAACCCTTTGCCAAGAATAAAGATTCCTGATGCCAGCAGTCTCATTCCAGTAGGGGGCAGGTTAAGGTTTTTTTCACAGATATGGCATCAGATCTGTGGGTCTCAGATATCATCAAAAGAGGTTACTCTCTGGAGTTAAAATCCTTCCCGCCAGAAAGATTTATTCTCAACAAATCCACACCTGTGGTAAAAGACCTTGTAGAGCAGCTCATCCAGAAACATGCACTAGAAGAAGTTCCACATCAAGAGAGATTCAAGGGACTGTACTCTCCGATTTTCGCAGTTCCCAAGTCCTCAGGGGACTGGAGACTGGTGGTGGACTTATCCTTTCTGAACAGTTTTTTCCTCAAACACAAATTCAGGATGGAATCTATTCGCTCAGCAGTGATGAATCTAGAAGTAGGAGACTACTTAGCTACCATAGACCTTCAAGACGCTTATCTTCACGTCCCAATCCTTCAGTCTCACAGAAAATATTTACGAGTGGCCATTCTAGTTCATTACAAGATTCTGCATTACCAATTCACATGTCTACCTTTCGGCATCACATCGGCTCCCCGAGTATTTACCAAGATTGTAGTAGTTCTCACTGCAGCCCTTCGCCTCCAAGGAATCTCAGTCACACCATACTTGGATGATTGGCTAATAAGGGCCCCGAGTCAAGACTTGTTGATTCTTCATTTGAACACTACTCTTCAGTTTCTCAAAACCCACGGGTTTTTAGTAAACATCAAGAAATCCTGCCTAACCCCCTCCACTGTAATATCTTACCTAGGGTTCTCCATAGACACACTCCAGATGAAGCTCTTCCTATCTCACCAGAGAGCGGTCAATCTCCAGTAGGGGGTCAGAAATCTTCTTGCATCAGACTCATGTTCAGTGAGGGAAGCAATGAAGATATTAGGGATGCTAACCTCCTCCCTAGAAGCTGTGCCTTGGGCTCGAGCCCATTTCAGAATGCTACAAGATCACATTCTCAGCAGGTGGAACCGATCCTTACATTCTCTGGATCACATCATCAGAATTCCCATTTCATTGAAGAAGGATCTGAGGTGGTGGCTGCATCCAAATCAATTCTCTCAGGGCAGATCTCTTCGGAATCAGATTCCGGTGATCCTCACGACGGATGCCTCAGGTTTAGCTTGGGGTGCCCATGTCGGGGACTGGTGGGTCCAGAAGCCTTGGTCCCAAATGGAACTGAAGTCAGACCAACCTGAAGGAACTGACTGCTGTCCGGAAAGCCCTCTTCCACTTCAAACCCTGGATTTTTCAGAAAGCTGTCCAGATTCAATCAGACAACATCCCCTCTGTGTTCTATCTGAACAAGCAGGGGGGACAAGATGTCATTCTATGCAAAAAGATTGTGCTTGGATAATGGCCTGGGCAGAATCAAACCTTCTTTCAATCTCAGCAGTCCACATCAGAGGTTCAGAGAATACCAGAGCGGATTGGTTGAGTCGGAACCATGTGATTCCAGGCGAGTGGGAACTGAATCCAATCTTCAAAATTTTGACATTGAAGTGGGGCCTTCCAACTTTGGATGCGATGGCCAATCATCTGAACAAGAAGCTCCTGAAATTTTGCTCTCTCTCTCGAGAATAGGAGGTCCAGTAGCAGTGGATGGTCTAACGATCAGGTGGACAGGGATTTTTGTTTACATCTTTCCCCCGATTCCGCTAATTCCTCGAGTCCTGCAGAAAATTTGCGACGAGAGAGTGAAGGCAGTTGTGATCCTGCCCTTTTGGCCCAGAAGGGCTTGGTTTCCGCTCGCATTATCTCTTTCGAAGGAAATGTTTTGGAAGCTACCAACTCAAAAAGATCTACTCCTCCAGTCGGGAATGTATCACCCAGATCTTCAGAGGCTTCAACTTACGGCTTGGTTCATGAATGCCGACGTCTGACGGATCAACAATTCTCTCAGAGGGTAATCTCTACTCTGATGGCATCTAGAAAACCAGCTACTTTGAAAATATACAACAGAGTTTTGTCATTATTTAATGCCTGGTGCCTCAAGAACAACTGTGTTCCGGATGTTATTACATCTATTCTTCAGTTTCTACATGATGGCTTTGAAAAAGGCCTCAAGCCTAACACCTTGAAGGTCCAGTTTACAGCTATTAACTCACCCTTGAATGGTTTGTTCTCCAGAAATACTCTAATTTCAAGATACCTCAAGGCTATTAACAAGCTCCGCCCATCTTTTCATAACCCTATTCCCGCATGGGATGTGCCTTTGGTTCTCAGAAAATTATGTGAACACCCATTTGAGCCACTGGAAGATTCTTGTTACGCCGAGCGCTCCGGGTCCCCGTTCCTCCCCGGAGCGCTCGCCTCATCCTCGTTGCTGCAGCGCCCCGGTCAGATTAACTGACCGGGTGCGCTGCGGTACCGCCTCCAGCCGGGATGCGATTCGCCATGCGGGTGGCGCCCGCTCGCGATGCGCACCCCGGCTCCCGTACCTGACTCGCTCTCCGTCGGTCCTGTCCCGGCGCGCGCGGCCCCGCTCCCTAGGGCGCGCGCGCGCCGGGTCTCTGCGATTTAAAGGGCCACTGCGCCGCTGATTGGCGCAGTGGTTCTAATTAGTGTGTTCACCTGTGCACTCCATATATATACCTCACTTCCCCTGCACTCCCTCGCCGGATCTTGTTGCCCTTGTGCCTAGTGAAAGCGTTCCCTTGTTTGTTCCTAGCCCGTGTTCCAGACCTCCTGCCGTTGCCCCTGACTACGATCCTTGCTGCCTGCCCTGACCTTCTGCTACGTCCGACCTTGCTTTTGCCTTATCCCTTGTACCATGCCTATCTCAGCAGTCAGAGAGGTTGAGCCGTTGCCGGTGGATACGACCTGGTTGCTACCGCCGCTGCAAGACCATCTCGCTTTGCGGCGGGCTCTGGTGAAAACCAGTAGCGACTTAGAACCGGTCCACCGACACGGTCCTCGCCAAACCCTCTCTGACACAGAGGATCCACCTCCAGCCTGCCGATCCGTGACAATTCTGCTTGGAAGTGGCTTTCTTTCAAATGCCTTTTCTTAGTTGCTATCACATCAGCCAGAAGGTTATCTTAGCTTCAAGCCTTATCGTCCAGGGAACCTTATCTCAGAATACTGCCTGAATCAGTTGTCCTCAGAACTATGCCAGGGTTCCTTCCCAAAGTGCCTTCTACATCTAATATCAACCAGGAAATTATCTTACCTGCCTTCAAGGATGAGTCCAATAACAATCTTCATCTTCTGGATGTTAAAAGAGCTATTGTCACTTACCTGAACAGAACAGCAACCTTCAGGCAGTCTGAGGATTTGTTCCTGCAGTTTCGAGGCCCAAACAGAGGGAAAAAGACTAGTAAATCTTCTTTGGCCACTGTTCCGTGTTGGATGGAAAAGAGTCTCCGCTTCTCCTGAGGGCACACTCAACCAGATCCACAGCTACTTCCTGGGCAGAGAAATACCATGTGCCATTGGATCAACTCTGCAAAGCAGCAACATGGAAGTCTCCTAACACCTTTGTGAAGCACTATAGGCTTAATGTTGCATCGGCCGTTGGATCAGCCTTTGGCTCTAGCGTGATTCAAGGGGCTTTAAACCAAGAGTAATCCCTCCCTTTTCAAATAACTTTTTGCACTGCTTGCATGTCCCATTCGTGCCGCCTTAAGGACGTACAGGAAGCAGAAAATGTATTTCCTACCTGAAATTTTCTTTTCCTGAAGTCCGTAGGCGGCACAATTATACCCCCCCCCCCCCCCATTAAAATATATTGCTGCATACGATACATGTGTTTGGTGTTTTCTTGGTACCTTTATGCATGCTAAACAGGTGTCTTGAATTTTATTAACTTGTCTCTAATTCTATTGCTAGTTGTAAGCTCTTCTTCCGGGTTAGCAAATAAATTTAACCCATTCGTGCCGCCTACGGACTTCTGGAAAAGAAAATTTCAGGTAGGAAATACATTTTCTGCATTTCATGCTTGGTGGAATAAGTGGCCATTATGTTTTTTGCTCTGTAACATAGTTTTTTATGTATTCCAGGACAGATATGCTGGATAATTTTATTTTAGAAGCCATAATTGCCTTTCATTGTAAGAAGATGAAAATACACTATACACATTAAATTAACTTCCTATTATGAGCAATTTATAGACAGTTTATATTACTACATAATGTTTTTATCTAAAGACGGCTGTAGACATAACAAAGATTAATGGTAATCATTTCTAAGGTACTTAAAGGACATGTACAGAATGAAATGCCTTCCATCATTTGAAGCAATTATCAAACCTTCTTCATAGAGTTAATCAGTCCATAGTGGTTAACATCAGAGTTTTTCATTTCCATTCCACAGTTCCATTGAAGAATCTGAGAAACTGAAATCATCGGATCCCATTTATTTAAATGCACAATTTTCATTCTTTACTGGCATCAGTTCTGCTTAATGACTGTTATTTTAAAATTCTAACATTATAAATGTAACATTGAATCTATGGTCTCCGGCAGCGTCCATATGTTTGAACATCAGTTACAATCCGTTATTGCAATTTAGCATGCTCAGAAATGGAAAAAATAAAATGAAGTTAGGCCAGATCATGTGACCTTCACCACAGCTTCCCTAAAACAGCAGCAACAGGTTCGAAATGGTCCTTACACAGTCTACTTTATTTCTTAGCTAGCTGAGTACCCGGCGTTGCCAGGTTTTTCCTTCCTAATCCTTGTTTGGGAGGAAAATCAACAAAGAAGGAAGTTTTTGACTTCATATCTCATCCCCATATATTGTTGTCATATCCCAACCCCATATCCCGCCCCCATATCCTGTCATCATATTCCATCCTCATATCTCAACCTCACATCCCGTCCTCATATCTCAAACTCATATCCTGTCCTCATATCCTGCCCTCATATCCCGTCTTCATATCCCGACCTCCTATCCCATCCTCCAATCTTGACCTCATATTTCGTCCTCATATCCCGTTCTCATCTCCCGACCTCAAATCCCGACCTCATATCCCGCCCTCATATCCCGTCCTCATATCCAGTCCTAATTTCCCATCCTCATAGCCCGACCCCATTTCCCGTCCCCATATCTCGACCTCATATCCCGTCCTTATATCCCATCCTTTCCTCCTATCCCGTCCTATCCCGACCTCATATCCCGACCCTATATTCCATCCCCATATCTCCACCTCATATCCCGTCCTCCTATCCGTCCTCCTAACCCATCCTCATATACCGTCCTCATATCCCGTCCTCCTATCCTGACCTTGTATCCCATCCCGACTTCATATGCTGAACTCATATCCTGTCCTCATATACCGTCCTGTTTGGACGTGATGCTGGAACATACACAAACACACACACACTTACCCACATTGAGTTTTATATCTATAGATTAAAATCATACTGTTAGCTCTGTGACAACCTACAGCAAACATTGGAATAAAGTGAAAAATACTGTCATGAAACATCCCCTCATACTAATGCAGAATAATATCCTTAAAGGGGCACTCCGGCGGAATGTTATTTTTTTTTTTCAAATCGACTGGTAACAGAAAGTTAAACAGATTTGTAAATTACTATTTAAAAATCTTAATCCTTCCAGTATTTATCAGATGCTGTATGCTACAGGGGAAGTTGGGTTGTTCTTTTCTGTCTGACCACAGTGCTCTCTGCTGACACCTCTGTCCATGTCAGGAACTGTCCAGAGTAGAAGCAAATCCCCATAGCAAACATCTACTGCTCTGGACAGTTCCTGACATGGACAGAGGTGTCAGCAGAGATCACTGTGGTCAGACTGAGAAGAACTATGCAACTTTCTCTGTAGTATACAGCAGCTGATTAGTACTGAAAGGATTTTTTAATAGAAGTAATTTACAAATCTGCTTAACTTTCTGGAGCCAGTTGATTTGAAAACAATTGCTTCCCACCAGAGTACCCCTTTAAAGATATAGTATAAAAAGGCTGTAGTTTTTTTTTTTACAAAAAGTCTGTCCAATCTTCAATCCATATTGGCTCCCTTTTATGTTAAAAAAAATAGACATAAACCAACTTGGTTAAACGTGAAGGGGTGTTACAAATGCAGTGGTAACTAATACGGTTGTTGTGCGTTTCTCAACCAGACAGAAGAAGTGACAGGTCTGGTTGATCTTATGACTTGCAAAATCCAGTCTTACATAAACTGTAACACTACATAGATTGTTTATGTATTATTTATGTGTACTGTAATATCTGCAATCTGGTCCATGTGGGCTGCACCATGGTATGAAGCAAGAAATCCTTCGAATGGTTCAAATTACAATAAGCGAAATAGAGAGGGCTACTAACCTAATATGAGGAGGTGATAGGCGTGCTAAATTGTTAAATAGAAAAGGTTTTCGGATTTTATGTTGAATACCTCCTACCCCAAAGGAAAACATAGACTTGACTTAGTCATGAGTTAATAACATTCTATAATATGTTTATATTTTTCACTAGGTAATCAGATTTGTAGGTTAGGTGTGAATACCTTTTCGTCTATGTAAACCTACAAGTAGCACTCCTTGCATCTACAACTAAGGCCTGTTAGGGTGGAAACGCGTCAGATGGGGAGGACTACACCATTTCTAGTTTGCTTTTGCACTGCACTTCTGTTATGATTATTTTAATGAAGAAATAAAGTGGATGTTTAAACTGCCAGTGATGTGACCCTTTATCTGTGGAAGAGAACTGAATTCACAAGCACAGGGGAGGTGAGCAATATACAGCCTTTTTTTTTTTTTTACATAATGCATGCATGTTTGTGTGTATGTATGTATTATCACGTTGGCAGTCACTTGTGCAATCACAACGTCACTTCATTCACATGCTGCATCGTCATCAGCATGACAAATTATGCAAGTGAATGAAGTCATGTTGTGACACTTGTGGCACTGTGTGATCTGATGGGATATTTCTGTTTACTGTACCTTTTTGAATTGTTTTATTCAACTTTTTCTTCTGTTTTTATTTTTAGGAAACCTGGAAATGGCAGACTATCCTTGGAGGCTATTGCACAGTCCACCATGGGAAAGGCACCGAACTGTAAGATCCAATGAGAAAATAATTTGTCAGCACAACATGTGCAGGTCTTTTTACATACAAGACCCTTTGAGGACTTGTTTTATGCTTGACCATTTGGATTTTTTAACCTGTTAAGGACGCAGGGCGTACCTGTACAGCCTGTGCCCACTCCCCTGCTATGACGCGGGCTCACGAGCTGACCCAGCATCATGGCGGAGTGGAGGACGGGATAGGAGGTCGGGATAGGAGGTCAAGATAGGAGGACGGTATAGGAGGACGGGATAGGAGGTCGGGATAGGAGGTCGGGATAGGAGGGTGGGATAGGAGGTCAAGAGAGGAGGACGGGATAGGAGGACGGGATAGGAGGTCGGGATGTGAGGATGGGATATAAGGTCGAGATATGATGACGGGATAGGAGGTCAGGATGTGAGGACAGCATATGGGGTTGGGATATGACAACAATATATGAGGATGGGATATGAAGTCAAAAGCTCCCTCCTTTGTTTATTTTCCTCCGCAACAAGGATTAGGAAGGAAAAAACGGGCAACGCCGGGTATTCAACGTGTGTGTGTATGTATGTGTGTATGTGTGTATGTTCCACAAAAACTTCCAAACGGCTAAAGATATTAACATGAAACTTGGCACACATGTTACTTATATGTCAACAACAAACATAGGATAGGCGATTTAACCCTTACTCACCCCCATTTGCCAGGGACAGGGTTTATGTTTAAAGTCCTATACAAGTCTATGGGAAATATATGTTACTGCATAACTTCCAAACGGCTGGAAATATTTTGATAATACTTGGTCACATGTTACTTATATGTCCACTTAAAATATAGGATAGTTCATTTAACCCTTAACTACCCCCATTTGTGAGGGTCGAGGTTTTTGTTTAAAGTCCCATGCAAATCAATGGGAAATGTATGTTCCCACATAACTTCTGTACAGCTGGAGATATTTCAATACCTGGTACACATATTACAGGTCGGGATATGAGGACGGGATGGGAGGTCGAGATAGGAGGTCAAGATAGTAGGACGGGATGGTCGGGATACGAGGTTGAGATAGGAAGACGGGATAGGAGGACGGGATAGGAGGACGGGATAGAAGGACGGGATAGGAGGTCGGGATGGGAGGACGGGATGGGAAGACGGGATGGGAGGTCGAGATAGGAGGTCGAGATAGGAGGACGGGATAGGAGGGCGGGATAGGAGAACGGGATAGGCGGGATGAGATAGGGGGATGGCATAGGAGGTCAGGATAGGAGGTTGAGAAAGGAGGTCGGGATAGGAGGTCGAGATAGGGGGTTGAGATTGGAGGTCATGATAGGAGGTCGAGATTGGAGGACAGGATAGAAGGACGGGATAGGAGGACGGATAGGAGGACAGATAGAAGGACGGATAGGAGGACGGGATAGGAGGTCGAGATAGGAGGTCAAGATAGGAGGACGGGATAGGAGGTTGAGATAGGAGAACGGGATAGGAGGTTGAGATAGGAGGTCAGGATAGGAGGTCAAGATAGGAGGATGGGATAGGAGGACGGGATAGGAGGTTGAGATAGGAGGTTGAGATAGGAGGACGGGATAGGAGGACGGGATAGGAGGTCGGGATAGGAAGTCGGGATAGGAGGACGGGATAGGAGGACGGGATATGGGGTTGGGATAGGACAACAATATATGGGGATGGGATTTGAAGTCAAAAGCTTCCTCCTTTGTTGATTTTCCTCACCAACAAGGATGAGGAAGGAAAAACCGGGCAACGCCGGGTACTCAGCTAGTCTATATATATAAAACTCAACGTGTGTGTGTATGTATGTATGTGTGTATGTTCCACAAAAACTTTCAAACGGCTAAAGATATTAACAAGAAACTTGGCACACATGTTACTTATATGTCAACAACAAACATAGGATAGGCGATTTAACCCTTACTCACCCCCATTTGCCAGGGGCGGGGTTTATGTTTAAAGTCCTATACAAGTCTATGGGAAATATATGTTACTGCATAACTTCCAAACGGCTGGAAATATTTTGATAATACTTGGTCACATGTTACTTATATGTCCACTTAAAATATAGGATAGTTCATTTAACCCTTAACTACCCCCATTTGTGAGGGTCGAGGTTTTTGTTTAAAGTCCCATGCAAATCAATGGGAAATGTATGTTCCCACATAACTTCTGTACAGCTGGAGATATTTCAATACCTGGTACACATATTACAGGTCGGGATATGAGGACGGGATGGGAGGTCGAGATAGGAGGTCAAGATAGTAGGACGGGATGGTCGGGATACGAGGTTGAGATAGGAAGACGGGATAGGAGGACGGGATAGGAGGACGGGATAGGAGGACGGGATAGAAGGACGGGATAGGAGGTCGGGATGGGAGGACGGGAAGACGGGATGGGAGGTCGAGATAGGAGGTCGAGATAGGAGGACGGGATAGGAGGACGGGATAGGAGAACGGGATAGGTGGGATGAGATAGGGGGACGGGATAGGAGGTCAGGATAGGAGGTTGAGATAGGGGGTTGAGATTGGAGGTCGGGATAGGAGGTCGAGATTGGAGGACAGGATAGAAGGACGGGATAGGAGGACGGATAGGAGGACAGATAGAAGGACGGATAGGAGGACGGGATAGGAGGTCGAGATAGGAGGTCAAGATAGGAGGACGGGATAGGAGGTTGAGATAGGAGGACGGGATAGGAGGTCGAGATAGGAGGTCAGGATAGGAGGTCAAGATAGGAGGATGGGATAGGAGGACGGGATAGGAGGACTGGATAGGAGGACGGGATAGGAGGTCGGGATAGCAGGTCGGGATAGGAGGACGGGATAGGAGGACGGGATAGGAGGTCGGGATAGGAGGACGGGATAGGAGGTCGGGGTATGAGGACGGGATATGGGGTTGGGATATGACAACAATATATGGGGATGGGATTTGAAGTCAAAAGCTTCCTCCTTTGTTGATTTTCCTCACCAACAAGGATGAGGAAGGAAAAACCGGGCAACGCCGGGTACTCAGCTAGTCTATATATATAAAACTCAACGTGTGTGTGTATGTATGTATGTGTGTATGTTCCACAAAAGCTTTCAAACGGCTAAAGATATTAACAAGAAACTTGGCACACATGTTACTTATATGTCAACAACAAACATAGGATAGGGGATTTAACCCTTACTCACCCCCATTTGCCAAGGGCGGGGCTTATGTTTAAAGTCCCATGCAAGTAAATAGGAAATATATGTTACTGCATAACTTCCAAACGGCTGGAGATATTTCTATAATACTTGGTCACTTGTTACTTATATGTCCACTTAAAATATAGGATAGTTAATTTAACCCTTAACTACCCCCATTTGTGAGGGTCGGGGTTTTTGTTTAAAGTCCCATGCAAATCAATGGGAAATGTATGTTCCCACATAACTTCCGTACGGCTGGAGATATTTCAATACCTGGTACACATATTACAGGTCGGGATATGAGGACAGGATGGGAGGTCTGGATAGGAGGTCAGGTAGGAGGACGGGATAAGAGGTCTGGATAGGAGGTCGAGATATGAGGACAGTAAGGGAGGATGGGAAAGGATGACGGGATAGGAGGACGGGATAGGAGGACAGGATAGGAGGCCGGGATAGCAGGTCGGGATAGCAGGTCGGGATAGGAGGTCGAGAAAAGAGGACAGGATAGGAGGTGATGATAGGAGGACGGGATAGCAGGACGGGATAGGAGGATGGGATAGGAGGTTGAGATAGGAGGATGGGATAGGAGGACGGGATAGGAGGACGGGATAGGAGATCGGGATAGGAGGTCAGGATAGGAGGTCAGGATAGGAGGACGGTATAGGAGGTCAGGACAGTAGGTCGAGATAAGAGGTACGGGTCGGGATATGAGGACGGGATGGGAGGTCAGGATGGGAGGTCGGGATAGGAGGTCAGGATAGGAGGTCGGGATAGGAGGTCAGGTAGGAGGTCGGGATAGGAGGACAGGATAGGAGGATGGGATATGAGAACGGGATAGGAGGTCTGGATAGGAGGTCGAGATATGAGGACGAGAAAGGAGGATGGGAAAGGAGTACGGGATAGGAGGACGGGATAGGAGGTCGAGATAGGAGGTCAAGATAGGAGGTTGAGAAAGGAGGACGGGATAGGAGCTCGGGATAGGAGCTCGAGATTGGAGGACAGCATAGGAGGTGGGGATAGGAGGACTGGATAGGACGGGATAGGAGGTCGAGATAGGAGGACGGGATAGGAGGACGGGATAGGAGATCGGGATAGGAGGTCAGGATAGGAGGACGGTATAGGAGGTCGGGACAGGAGGTCGAGATAGGAGGACGGGATAGGAGGTCGGGATGTGGGGTTGGGATATGACAACAATATATGAGGACGGGATATGAAGTCAAAAGCTTCCTCCTTTGTTTATTTTCCTCCCCAACAAGGATTAGGAAGGAAAACCGGGCAACGCCGGGTACTCAGCTAGTCTATATATATATGTAAAACTCAATTTGTGTATGTATGTATGTGTGTATGTTCCAGCATCACGTCCAAACGGCTAAAGATATTAACATGAAACTTGGCACACATGTTACTTATATTTCAACAACAAACATAGGATAGGGGATTTAACCCTTACTCACCCCCATTTGTCAGGGGTGGGGTTTATCTTTAAAGTCCCATAAAGGTCAATGGGAAATATATGTTACTGCATAACTTCCAAACGGCTGGAGATATTTCGATAATACTTGGTCACGTTACTTTTCTGACCACTTAAAATATAGGATAGTTAATTTAACCCTTAACTACCCCATTTGTGAGGGTCGGGGTTTTTGTTTAAAGTCCCATGCAAATCAATGGGAAATGTATGTTCCCACATAACTTCAGTACGAATGGTGATCTTTCAATACCTGGTACACATATTACAGGTCGGGGTAGGAGGTCGGGGTGGGAGGTCGGGATATGAGGACGGGTTAGGAGGACCGGGATAGGAGGACTGGATGGAGGTTGGTATAGGAGGTGGAGATAGAGGTCGGGATAGGAGGATGAGATAGGAGGTTGATATTGGAGGACGGGATAGGAGGTCGGGATAGATGGTCGAGATAGGAAGACGGGATAGGAGTTCGGGATAGAAGGTCAGGATAGGAGGTCGAGATAGGAGGTTGGGATAGGAGGACGGGATATGAGGACGGGATGTGAGGATGGCATATGAGGTCGAGATATGATGATGGGATAGGAGGTCGAGATTTGAGGACGGGATATGGGGTTGGGAAATGACAACAATATATGAGGACGGGATATGAAGTCAAAAGCTTCCTCCTTTGTTTATTTTCCTCCCCAACAAGGATTAGGAAGGAAAAACCGGGCAACGCCGGGTACTCAGCTAGTAAATTTGAGTAGTCCATCTATTGTCTTAACCTCTGCATATTTGTGAGATGTAACCTGTGTATTCTGCTTGTGAGCTCAGATTTGCTTTGGACTTGATAAAGCGAGGAATCCCGAAAGCTTGTCTCTACAAAATTCTGTTAGTCCAATAAAAAAGGTATTACAAGATACGGCAACATTTTTTGATTTGCATCTATATATATATATATATGTTAATATAAAGTGCCAGTGCTGTAATAATAGAATTAATGTTCCTATCCAAGGTGAGTATTCAATTCCCTGAATATATATGCTATTGTATGCTACTAGTGGTCCCCAATTAGACCTATATACACCTCCTTTATGCAACGATATTTCCCAATGGTCACATATACTGATGCCGCGATGTAATGCACATTACAAACTTCCAGGTTACTTAGGTGCCATTTCTTAATACTCCATATAGTATGCGAGGAATCAGTATTCACCTTATGTCCTGTGTTCGTGACGTTTTCCTCCGAAACAGAAATGTCCTGGGAGATGACCTTGCTTGGAACGATCCTATGCTTCTACCAGCTGATTCCATTCCATAGTAAGTTGCAGAGACCTATGGCTGTTTGTGACATCACTACAGCTGCCGATACGGGTCAAAAAGCAACTAACGCATTTTGGAAATTGGGATTTCCTTTCCCAGCGTAGAATCGTTCCAAGCAAGGTCTCCCAGGACATTTCTGTACCGGAGGAAAACGCCACGAACACAGGACATAAGGTGAATACTGATACCTCGCATACTATATAAAGTATTAAAGGGGTTATCCAGGAAAAAACTTTTTTTTATATATCAACTGGCTCCAGAAAGTTAAACAGATTTGTAAATTACTTCTATTAAAAAAATCTTAATCCTTTCAGAACTTATGAGCTTCTGAAGTTAAGTTTGTTCTTTTCTGTCTAAGTCCTCTCTGATGACACCTGTCTCGGGAAACACCCAGTTTAGAAGCAAAAATATCGTTGCATAAAGGAGGAGTATATAGGTCTAATTGGGGACCACTAGTAGCATACAATAGCAAGTATATTCAGGGAACTGAATACACACCCTGGATCCTGATTCCCTTCCCTGCATCCTTATTCCCTTAACGTAGAACTGTGCGTATATATTTCACATTTTTTTAGAGTAATAACAAAATGGAGTGAATGAAGAAATTTGTTATTTCTAATCGAGTCGAAATTCGGATTCGGTCCGAATCAGATTTTTCATGAAATTCAGATTCGTCCGATTTGATTAGCTCATCTCTACTTGTCATGTTACGAAAAACATCACACACACACATACATATACACACATATATATATATATATATATATATATATATACTGCTCAAAAAAAATAAAGGGAACAGTAAGATAACACATTCTAGATCTGAATGAATGAACTAATCGTATAAAATACTTTCGTCTTTACATAGTTGAATGTGCTGACAACAAAATCACACAAAAATTATCAATGGGAATCAAATTTATCAACCCATGGATGTTTGGATATGGAGTCACACTCAAAATCAAAGTGGAAAACCACACTACAGGCTGATCCAACTTTGTTGTAATGTCCTTAAAACAATTAAAAATTAGGCTCAGTAGTGTGTGTGGCCTCCACGTGCCCGTATGACCTCCCTACAATGCCTGGGCATGCTCCTGATGAGATGGTAGATGGTCTCCTGAGAGATGTCCTCCCAGACCTGGACTAATGCATCCGCCAACTCTTGGGCAGTCTGTGGTGCAACGTGGCGTTGGTGGATGGAATGAGACATGATGTCCCAGTTGTGCTCAATCGGGTTCAGGTCTGGGGAAAGGGTGGGCCAGTCCATAGCATCAATGCCCTCCTTTTGCAGGACTGCTGATACACTCCAGCCACATGAGGTCTAGCCTTGTCTTGCATTAGGAGGAACCCAGGGCCAACCGCAGCAGCATATGGTCTCACAAGGGGTCTGAGGATCTCATCTCAGTACCTAATAGCAGTAAGGCTACCTCTGACAAGCACATGGAGGGCTGTGCGGCCCCCCAAAGAAATGTCCCCCCACCACGCCATAACTGACCCACTGCCAAACTGGTTGTGCTGGAGGATGTTGTAGGCAGCAGAACGTTCTCCATGGCGTCTTCAGACTCGGTGCAAGGTGTTGGGCTCCCCCAGCCTCCGCAGCAATCCGGTAAGTATGTTTAGGTTGCAGCTACAATTCTTCTTTTTTTGCATTGGCACTTTTCCCCTTTGTTCCCTCTATGTGTGATCTCCTATTCCTAAGTATTTTCTTCAACTTAGATATCGACGCAGCTGGATCTCCTCTGGGAATCTCTTTTGATGATGTGAAATATTTTTCTTTTGTTTGCTAGTTTTCTGGACCATGCCACAGAGTGATCATGTTTACCTATACGTTGCACGTGTACTGTATCATACTTTAACTATGCAATATACCTATGTACCTATGTACCCATATACCAATGTTTACCTACTGACACCAGTGAACACCAAAAAAGAAAAACCCTACAACTAGATGTATGCACTGGACTATAATAGAGTATAAAAGATATAAATTTTATTTAATTATGCATTAAATTTTATTTAATTATGCATAAGAGAATTGCATAAAAACATGTATATCTTAAAAGATAAGTAGAAAGAAAGAAAAACAGTCAGGCACCAGAATATTGCAGAGAACTGGGTGGGTACAAAGTCTGACAAAGCAAAACAAAATATATATGCCTATGGCAGCGTGGGTGAACAACAAATAACAAGAGGGATCCTGGAAGAAAGACCAGGACTACCAGTAAATAATAAGACCCCACACTGCTGAACAGGACATAAAAAATGAATCAGTTGATACACAAATGGATGCCAGACCATACCCACCAAACCCCGTTCCTTTGTATATATTACACTGCACATAGTGACACTATTTCCCCTTTAGTTTTTCTATTTTTACACTATGTATATATGAACACTACCACTCTACTTTATTGCGCTCCATATGAATAATATCATTCTCGCTTTGCTACCTCAGTTTTTGGATACTACCTACTCATTTGTATTTATATCATCCTTTACTGAGCCTATTGTTCATTTGATTATCTCCCCTACTCTGAGGAAGGTCTATGTATGACCGAAACGTCAGTACTTTCATTGTGGATTGCAAAATAAATATCTAACTGGACATGCTAACAGACACAGCAAACCTTCTTGCCCCAGCTCGCATTGATGTGCCATCCTGGATGTGCTGCACTACCTGAACCACTTGTGTGAGTTGTAGACTCCGTCTCATGCTACCACTAGAGTGAAAGCACCACCAGCATTCAAAAGTGACCAAAACATCAGCCAGGAAGCATAGGAACTGAGAAGTGATCTGTGATCACCACCTGCAGAACCACTCCTTTATTGGGGGTGTCTTGCTAGTTGCCTATAATTTCCACCTGTTGTCTGTTCCATTTACACAACAGCATGTGAAACTGATTGTCAATCAGTGTTGCTTCCTGAGTGGACAGTGTGATTTCACAGAAGAGTGATTGACTTGGAGTTACATTGCATTGTTTAAGTGTTCCCTTTATTTTTTTTGAGCAGTGTGTATATATATATATATATATATATATATATATATATATATATATTAAAAATGTTTCCCTTTTTTTGAGGAGGGGGGTAATGAAGACAATATGGTGGTAGAAGAAGTGGCACTGTGGAGTAAGTAAGTTTTATGCTAATACTGGAGCTCGTCCTAGGAGAACTGTATTACTCTGTGGCCAGCATTGTTACTTATTCCTTTTTCTTGTTCTTACCTACTTTTTTACTACATTTCATAGCTTGAGGAATAAGTGGCTATTATGTTGTTTGCTCTGTAACATAGTTTTTTTTTTCATGTAATATAGGACAGATATGGTGGCTATGGCTATGCTAATTTTATTTTAATAGCCATAACTTCCTTTCATCTTGAAAAGGTAAAAATACTCTATACACAGTAAATTAACTTTCTATTATAAGCAATTTATAGACAATTTATAATACGACTGTCATGACTGACTGGGTGGACAGGAAGAGTGAGCCCTAAACTCACCCTAAAAACACCCTCCCTGCCTACTTGCCCAAATACGTGCCCTAAGCGATGAGCAGACAACTTGTAGCTTGTCCATGCCTGCGCTAAAATGCAGTGGAGTAAAAACAAAAAATATACACAGTCGGTCACAGGCCAGAAACGGAAAACTACCAGACAACCAGATATACCAGACAGGATACAAATACTAACAGGGCAGAAAATTGTGTATTAACAAACAGTTCATAAACCAGATATCAGATAAACGACAGACATGATAAAATGAACAAGACTTTGGCCCTCATTTACTATTGCAAACCCGACATGTCTTGTCGGGTTGTGCGCCAGTTTCAGGCGCATTGCGCCTGAAATTCTATCTGCGCCAGAATATGCACCTGAAATTCTGTCTGCGCCTGAATTTGCACCTGAAATTGCACCTGAATTGAAAAAACCCGAACTAACTCTCCACTTTGCTAAGAAAACCCAAAAAGGGGGCGTGGCTGTCGGGAAAAAGGGCATGGTCACAGAAAAGGGGCGTGTTCCTGACATTTTCATAAAATCCCAACATATTTACTAAAGTTTCCACAGGAAATGTGGTGGATTTCAGCAGAGGAAAACCCGACAGGTCAGAGCATGTGTAAAAAAAAAGCAAAGTGTAGGGAAAGTGGAAACTGTAGGGAAACCTTAGTAAATACTGTGGAAAATAAATTGTAGGGAATTAAAACCCACGAAGAAACCTACACAACACTCTTAGTAAATAAGGGCCTATGTATGCAACAAGAATGCAGCAAAATCCAAGAATTGCAGGGTATGGACGGAAGAACTGAAATCAAGACACTAAACTGATCCTAAAAAACGACAAATGTAACAGACTAAAAACTGCAATAAACAAGACTAT
This sequence comes from Hyla sarda, assembly GCF_029499605.1. Taxonomy (NCBI): domain Eukaryota; kingdom Metazoa; phylum Chordata; class Amphibia; order Anura; family Hylidae; genus Hyla; species Hyla sarda. Next base: position 380,061,609 of record NC_079189.1, on the reverse strand, counting down.
TTAACCATGGATAAAACTCTGATAAAATTAAAGATAAATACAAGGTGCATGCTCAAGAAGACTAGGAAGTGTATTGCACAGACATCATAGTAGCATTATTGCACAAACAGACATCATAGTAGCATTATAGCACAAAATAACCAGCAGCTAGAATGCAGTAGAACTCTGGTATAAATAGACACACCCGAGTTCTCATTCGTTCAGAGCATTAACTATTCCCTATCCAGGGAAAATAGCAAACTGCTCTGAACATACTAGTGTGTGAATACACACCTAAACAAAAAAAAAATAAACGGACATCACATGCAGTTGTTATATAAAGAAGGCGTTAGACATAACAACATCTAACATTAGTTATTTCTAACATCTAACATTAGTTATTACATCATTTATATCATTTTGAGCAATTATCAAACCTTCTTCATAGGAATTACTCAGTCCATAGTGATTAAGGCTGGGTTTACATCAGCATTATTTATTTACGTACCTGCGATTGTGGTGTGTTTTGTAAAACATTTTATTAACTTTGACTGTTGTTGTGAATAAATTCTTATTACAGATACCCAGTATGTGGTAGAACGAGAAGGATGATGGCCTACAAGTCATCAACAATGACCTTCTCATTGAATTGATACATTAAAGAATGTCAATGTGGTACCAATCACATGCCCAACATTTTAATCTCGTAGCTACCTGTCGCTTCTTGGAGGACATCTTTGGACAGATCATGAACATTTTCAAAAAAAGGATCGATAAAGGATCACTTTATGAGGGATTTAGCTGATGAGGCATCAAGACCTAGTGGTTCTGGGGCTGCACAAGGGACACAGTACCGCTATACCCTTGCTCTGTAATTTCTTAAGGTTGAGGTTGTATTTATTTTGGCTTATTATGCATGTATAAAAGTATGCAGGGATACACAAGTTTACTCATATTGCGTTACTTGCCTAAATTGGATATTTCAGCTTCTCTACTTCTCAAGCACTTCCCTAAAAGGCATGTGATGGAAGAAACTAGAAATGATAAACTTACTTTTTTTTCTTTAGTCTTGGTCAATCTCCAGCAATCTCATACATTCCAACCTTGCATATCCAGTGGGAGCTGTTGCCGCAGCTTCCCTTCTAGACTATGGGCTGTACTTGAGTGCACTTGAGATTGGATGATTAAACTTTTATTTTGTGCCTTATCTTATGCACTTTACAATGTGTTTATTGTTTAAATATTGTTTAGTACTGTGGCCTTTTAGTACTGTATAGCATCCCAGTCACGTGACACAGCAATTTTTGAAATATAGATTTTTTTCCCATCTATATTCATTTTTATCTATTGATTGTGTACTGTCAATGCATTTATTTATAATAAGCAGTTAGTGCTTATAATAAAGAATTGACAGATTGGTCAACTATGGGCAACTGCACCATTCTTCCTTTACACAGGTTTTCATAAATCATCCCCACAATCTGACAGAAAAGAGACAAACAGTACTCTCCTTCTCAATGCCTGATCACAGACTGAAGATTCCTGTTTGACATACTGAAATTCTATCAACCTTTTATAGCTTTTTTGATCTGAAATAGGAGGAGTTAAAAATATATAAATACAGTGATCCCCCGACCTGCGATGGCCCCGACATACGATAATTTCAACATACGATGGCCTCTCAGAGGCCATCGCATGTTGAAGGCAGCATCAACATTCGATGCTTTTGTATGTCGGGGCCATCGCATAAACAGCTATCCGGCAGCGCAGACTTCTTCAGCTGCCGCCGGATAGTCGTAGCAGCAGGGACAGGTGAGTATAACTTCCTATACTTTACATTGCACGGATCCCTCAACATATGATGGTTTCAATTAACGATGGTTCATTTGGAACGAATTACCATCGTATGTTGAGGGACCACTGTAGTTAAAAAAAGGGGTTACATAATGGACATAAACAGCTATAAAAGGATGTAGATATGGATGTTAACTGATGTTAACGGTCCATTATTTTAATGGGCTGTTAAAATCTGTTCAATATCCCTTTAGAATAAGGTCTGTTATCATACCTTTAGGCTACGCTTATGATGCCAGCTTAAAAAATATATTCACTTGAATGCAGCAAGCTTCAAAATCAAGCACAGCTACTACAAAATGGTCAGCACTATGCCTATAATGTTGGTGATGCCGCACACTGATAAGGTGATCGGTGTGGAGCAGAGTCACATAATGTTATATAAATAATGTTCTGTTGACATTGAAATTTCCATTATATTTTTTATATCAGCCTACTACCACTGAACACAAACACAATCTAAGAATTGGACACTTTTAGTAAATCTGGGCCTATATTTTTGAACTTATTTACTCTGACTGCGCAATTGAATTTACAGTATACAGCTAGAGCTGAAGTGCAGGAGGAGTTCAGATCTGGGTCCCCTTCTTATCAGGGGTCTGCCTTTATGATAAGTAGGGGTTTCTTCGATTATTTAGAGGTTTTATCACTGATAAAATAAATATTTATTTATTAATAATAAATGTCAGAAACATAGAATCATTTCAACTGAAATACTACTCAGCCATTTAGAGTTTCTAACCATGAAAATGCTGAGTTTTTAAATAATTCAGATAAAATATTTGTCTATGTATTTTTTCTCTTAGTTTAGGCAGGAGTGCATTCTTTATTTTCTGCTTAGTCTCTTGATCTTTCAGTGAGTTCATGTACAGTTTTTAGTTTCTCTATAATTGCTGCATTGTTTAGGTGCCTCAGTGAAAGCAATACGGCTGGTAACAGAGGGCATGGGTGAGGGTGAAGTAATTGGAAAACTTGAATAGAACATGTAAAGCTGCTTATAGAAAGCTGCTATGCTTTTCTATACAATAGGCCAATGCAAAAAACATATACAAGAAGATCTCTATTTTTTTACAATGTGTGATTTATAGCTGTATGTATACGTTAAAGCTTTATTCATGCATAAGATTTTCCTGACATAGCCACCTAACACAAAGAAAAGAAAAATGTGAGAAGAGTCTTAGTTCATTTTTTTGACCATTTTCACACCACATATTGAAAACAATGAATGTCAAACAGGATGGTGTACTGTGTCTTTTTATAAGTGTGAATGGAAATCTATAGTGTTACATTGAGCCATAATTATTCGACATCTTGTGGCAATACCGTAACTGCATTGAAATATGTTATATCATATAAAACTTTCTGTTTGGAATATTTTATTTAAATGTTTGAATTTGCAGATGTAAAAGAAATACTATGATCTAACAATGCTATATTATGTAACTATAGTTGTGTAAATAAAGCTGCGTCTGAAGTTCCTCATCAACACAATGGCCCTCATTTACTTAGAAAATCGGGTTGTAAGTCTATCTTGCTTTCTTACCCGGCTGCTTTTTTCCCCTGGTATTTATTATTATGTCGCATCCTGTTTGTCGCACGTAGGTTTTGGTTTCCAACTCCTCTGAGTTGTCGGGAAAAAATCCACAACAATTAAACAAATTCGGGTTGGAAACCTTTATAAATACGTGGGAAAGCTCAGAAATGTCGGGTTATGCCCCTTTTTCGGGTTTGGGAGAATCCACATCAGGTCCGTTGGGAAAAAATGTTGCATCCTGTCGCAGACTGGCGCACGATGTCTGCAACATGTCGCAGACAAAGATGCGCCAAAAAAAAACCGACAAAACAAGTCGGTTTAGAATAGTAAATGAGGGCCAATAAGTGTGGACTTTCTGGTTAGTAAATCTGGGCCTCTATCTCTCTACAAAAACTCTCTACTTCGTAGTGTTTCTGCAGAGACCATTTGGCTTTCTCTCACCCCCAATACCATATTTTTACTGGTTGTCTTTAAACCTTATATAAAATTACATTTGATAGCCAGACATAAGGGGACCAGATGTTTCATGTTAAGCATACCTGCACTTTCAAAATTATTTTTATGATTTTGTATACATAAACATATCGGCCCTCATTTACTTAGAAAATCGGGTTGTAATTCTATCTTGCTTTCTTACCCGACTGCTTTTTTCCCCTGGTATTTATTATTATGTCGCATCCTGTTTGTCGCACGTGGGTTTTGTTGGTTTTGGTTTCCAACTCCTCTGAGTTGTCAGGAAAAAATCCACAACAATTCAACAAATTCGTGTTGGAAACCTTTATAAATACGTGGGAAAGCTCAGAAATGTCGGGTTACGCCCCTTTTTTGGGTTTGGGAGAGTCCACATTGGGTCCGTCGGTAAAAAATGTCATATCATGTTGCAGACTGACGCACGATGTCTGCGACATGTCGCAGACAAAGATGCGCCAAAAAAATCCGACAAAACAAGTCGGGTTTAGAATAGTAAATAAGGGCAATCATCTTGTATTGCAAATATATACACTGTATGAAGGTACTATGTGGGTGCTGCACAGCAGTATTATTTTTACATGTTTACAGGAACACTGACTGATAATTTAATAAAGACCTAGATAGTAGCTGTAGTTTTTTGCTAATTTTTATACCTGAAATATAAAATACATTTATTGTAGCTTGACATTTTTTTGTTTAATATCCTGTCTCTCAAGCATGTAAGATTGTTTATAAAAATACATTCTGAACCAATTTGTCTACATGAATCAATACAAGTACTTCAAGATAATTAATGTAATCTTCACATAGAGATAAGCCTTGTTTGTCAAACTGCTTAAGTAGTGAATTGCACAGACAAAATGTAAATAGAAAACAATTAAGTGTATTGCATACACTCTTACTTATTTCTCTAAATACATATTTTATATAGTTTATAAGGTTGAAAAAAGACCAGGGTCCATCAAGTTCGACCTATATCCCTAATGAGTCCCTATTGAGTTGTTCCAAAGAAAGGAAAAGAAACCCATATACTAGAGGTAACAATTCCTTCCCGACTCCAAATATGGCAGAATAAATCCCTGGATCAACGTTCTGTCCCTATAAATCTAGTATACATAACCGGTGATGTTATTATTCTCCAAAAATTCATCCAGGCCCCTTTTTGAACTCTTTTACAGAGTTCACCATGACCACCTCCTCTGGCAGAGAATTCCACAGTCTCATTGCTCTTACAGTAAAGAACCCCCGTCTGTGCTGGTGTAGAAACTTTCTTTCCTCTAGACGTAGAGGATGCCCCCTTGTTATAGATACAGTCCTGGGTATAAATAGATCATGGGAGAGATCTCTGTACTGTCCCCTGATATGTTTATGCATAGTTATTAGGTCTTCCCTAAGCCTTCTTTTATTCTAAACTAAATAACCCTAATTCTGATAATCTTTCTGGGTACTGTAGTCCACCAATTCCCCGTATTACCCTGGTTGCTCGTCTTTGAACCTTCTCCAGCTCCACTATATCTTTCTTGTACACTGGTGCCCAGTACTATACACAGTATTCTATGTGTGGTCTGACTAGTGATTTGTACAGTGGTAGAATTATTTCCTTTTGGGGATCTATGCCCCTATTGATGCACCCCATGATTTTATTGCAGCTGCCCGACACTGGTCACTACAGCTAAATTTAGTCCTTTTCAATGTCAGCCGTCACAAGTATTCTCATTTTATACACAATCCCAGCCCGTATTTATGTGCAGTACCTTACATTTATCAGTGTTGAACGTCATGTGCCACTTCCCAGCCCAAACCTCCAACCTACCCAGATCCATTTGTAATAGTGTACTGTCCTCTATAGTGTTTACCGCTTTACAGAGTTATATTGAATAGCCAGACATATATAGATATATTGGGGGAGATTTATCAAAACCTGTGTAGAGGAAAATTTGACCAGTTGCTCATAGCAACCAATCAGATCACTTCTTTCATTTTGAAAAGGGTCTCTGAAAAATAAAAGAAGAAGCAATTTGGTTGCTATGGGCTTTGTATAGTGGTTTAATTCAGTAAAGTATGGCAGTATTGTCCAGTTATTGTATGGTGGTATATACTGGTATTATTGGTCATGGAAAATTATTTTACCTACTTTAAAGTGTTTATATCTAAATATATAAAACTCTATGTGTGTGTGTATGTGTGAGTGTGTGTGTGTGTGCGTATGTTCCAGCATCACATCCAAACGGCTAAAGATATTAACATGGAACTTGGCACACATGTTACTTATATGTCCACAACAAACATAGGATAGGTAATTTAACCCTTACTCACCCCCATTTGCCAGGGGCAGGGTTTTTGTTTAAAGTCCCATACAAGTCTATGGGAAATATATGCTACTGCATAACTTCCAAACAGCTGGAGATATTTCGATAAAACTTGGTCACATGTTACTTATATGTCCACTTAAAATATAGGATTGTTAATTTAACCCTTAACTACCCCCATTTGTGAGGGTCGGGGTTCTTGTTTAAAGTCCCATGCAAATCAATGGGAAATGTATGTTCCCACATGACTTCCGTACGGCTGGAGATATTTCAATATCTGGTAAACATATTACGGGTCGGGATAGGAGGTCTGGATAGGAGGTCGGGATAGGAGGACGGGATAGGAGGTCGAGATAGGAGGTCAAGATAGGAAGTCGAGATAGGAGGACGGTATATGAGGACGGGATAGGAGGATTGGATAGGAGGTCAAGATAGGAGGTCGAGATAGGAGGTCGAGATAGGAGGACGGGATAGGAGGTCATGATAGGAGGTAGAGATAGAAGAATAGAATAGGAGAACAGGATAGGAGGTCGAGATATGAGGATGGGAAAGGAGGACAGGATAGGAGGTTGGTATAGGAGGTTGGGGTAGGAGGTCGAGATAGGAGATCTAGATAGGAGGACGGGATAGGAGGAAGGGATAGGAGGTAGAGATATGAGGTCAAGATAGGAGGTCGGGATAGGAGGAAGGGATAGGAGGATTGGATAGGAGGTCAAGATAGGAGGTCGAGATAGGAGGTCGAGATAGGAGGACGGGATGGGAGGTCATGATAGGAGGTCGAGATAGAAGGATAGAATAGGAGAACAGGATAGGAGGACGGGATAGGAGGTCGGGATTGGAGGTCGAGATAGGAGGTCGAGATAGGAGGTCGGGATAGGAGGTCGAGATAGGAGGACGAGATAGGAGGACAGGATAAGAGGACGGATAGGAGGTCGGATAAGAGGTCGGGAGAGGAGGTCGGGATAGGAGGTCGGGGTATGAGGACGGGATATGGGGTTGGGATATGACAACAATATATGAGGATGGCACATGAAATCAAAAGCTTCCTCTGTTGATTTTCCTCCACAACAAGGATTGGGAAGGAAAAAACAGGCAGTGCCGGGTACTCAGCTAGTCTATATATATAAAACTCAATTTATCAAAGGATTTAGCCTGGTTTTTCCTGTCTAAATTTGTTGCACAGAAAGTCGCAGTCTAAATATGTGCGACTTTTCTGCAACTTTTGCTCTAGAGGATTTTTAGAACATGATGCATGTTAGTCTATTTTAGACAGAAATGCATTGGAAAATGCATTGGTGCTGAATTTATCAAAAGTGACTTTTTAGCGACAAGTCGCATCTGCTGAAAGTACGCTGAAATGTCAGACCATGTTGGAGCAGGTTTAAATACAGTCTAAAGCATAGATCACAAAGTCTGTGCGCAGAACTTATCAAGAGCCGTGCGCCTTTTGATAAATTGGGCACACAATGGACCGGCCTAACCCTCTGTAGTTTGGTCTATATGGATGCAGGACATAGACAGCTTTGATAAATATCCCCCAAAGTGTGTGTGCTTGTGTGTATGTATGTATGTATGTATGTGTGTATGTTTCAGCATCACGTCCAAACGGCTAAAGATATTAACATAAAATTTGGCACACATGTTACTTATATGTCAACAACAAACATAGGATAGGTAATTTAACCCTTACTCACCCCCATTTGCCAGGGTCAGAGTTTTTGTTTAAAGTCCCATACAAGTCTATGGGAAATATATGTTACTGCATAACTTCCAAATGGCTGGAGATATTTCGATAATAGTTAGGAAAATGTTACTTCTATGTCCACTTAAAATATAGGATAGTTAATTTAACCCTTAACTACCCCCATTTGTGAGGATCATGGTTTTTGTATAAAGTCCCATGCAAATCAATGGAAAATGTATGTTCCCACATGACTTCCGTACGGCTGGAGATATTTCAAAACCTGGTACACATATTATGGGTCGGGATAGGAGGTTGAGATAGGAGGTCCGAGACAGCACCTATCACCCTTTACCAGCAGGAGTGAGGTGGCAGGAACGACCAACAACTGTCCTGCTGTGCGGTGATCACCAGTGATCGGGCCTTACTTACCTCGGCGGAGGTCAGCGGGGGTCCCCTCAGGCAGCGGCAGGATTGGGACGGAGCAGCAGCAGGAGCAGCGACAGAGGCGGCAGGATACAGCAGGAGGCGAGGCTTGTTCACCTCCTGCTGTTGCTAAGCAGAAACTTCCAGCATGCACAGCCAAAGGGCATGCTGGGAGTTGTAGCTTTGCAACAGCTGGAGGCATAACTACAACTCCCAGCATGCCCTTTTGGCTGTCTGTGCATGCTGGGAGTTATACAGTACCAGCTGTACACAGGATCTGTTTACCATATAATTGATTATATATAGGACCATATAGAGACAGATACCAGCTGTACACAGGATCTATATAACATATAAGTAATTACAGTTAAATCTAGGGACTCAAATTATGTCTTTTTTGATCGGCGGCATCATCTTTTCTTCTCTATCCGGATTCGACCGCCATGTTGATCTCCTAACATTTGCAAGACAAATATGTTAGACTATGCATTTTTCCAGTGTCCTACCCTTCTTTACACAATCTTCTCATCTATTGGCCAACAAATTGTAATAATGCTCTCCTTGGTGTCCTGCACAGTAAAAAGGCAAATATTAAGGTAGCCAGGTAGGTAGCTAACTAGGTAGGTAGATAAGGTAGCCAAATATGTAGGTGGGTAACTAGCCAGGTAGGTAGGTTGGCCCACAAATTGTAATAATGCCCTCCTTGGTGTCCTGCACAGTAAAAAGGCAAATAGAAAGGTAGCCAGGTAGATATAAGGTAGCCAGATATGTAGATAGGTGACTAGCCAGGTAGGAAGGTAGGTAGCCAGGCATGTAGGTAGGTACCTACTGTAGCTAGGTAGTTAGGTAGCCAGATATGTAGATATCCCAACAGCAAGCCAGGTACCCATGTATGTAGGTAGGTAGCTATTTAGACAGCCAGGTATGTAGGTAGGTAGTTAGGTAACCAGGTATGTAGGAAGGTAGTATTTTAGCCAGGTACGTATGTAGTTAGGTAGTTCTGTAGCTAGGTATGTAGGTAGGTAGCTAGTTATTCAGAATGTAGTTATGTAGCTAGGTATGTAGGTAGGTAGCCAGGTATGTAGGTAGTTAGGTAGTCAGATATATAGCAAGTTAGAGAGCCAGGTATGTAGGTAAGTAGTTAGGTAGCCAGGTGTTTTATAAGGTAGCCAGGTAGTCAAGTAGGTAGCCAGTGCCCCTCTCCGCTAAGTGGCGGATCCAGTTCTAGTCTAAGGAAGGACACTATCAGAGCATTTTGTGCTGGTGGACAGAAGGTAGTCCTAGGTAGTCATGCCCCCTGTAGATAAATCCCCCAGATAGCTGTCCCTTGTATGAACAGGTAGGTAGTCTCCCCTATTAGTTTGGTAGTTAGTCCCCAAATTAGCTAGGCAGGAACATAGTAGAATATCCCTTTCATTAGCTAGGCAGCAGAAGTCCGCCACATTAGGTAGGCTGCAGCAGTCCTCCACATTATGTAGGCAGCAGAAGCCCCCCACATTAGGTAGGCAGCAGAAGTCCCCCACATTAGGTAGGCATCATAAGTCCCCCACATTAGGTAGGCTGCAGTTCCCCCACATTAGGTAGGCAGCAGAAGTTCCCCACATTAGGTAGGTTGCAGTTCAACCACATTATTTAGGCAGCAATTCCCCCATATTAGGGAAGGCAGCAGAAGTCCCCCACATTAGGTAGGCAGCAGTTCTCCCACATTAGGAAGGCAGAAGTTCCCCCACATTAGGTAGGCAGCTGTTCCCCCACATTAGGTAAGCAGCAGAAGTCCCCCACAATAGGTAGGCAGCAGTTCCCCCACATTAGGAAGGCAGAAGTTCCCCCCACATTAGGTATGCAACATTCCCCCCACATTAGGTAGGCAGCAGTTCCCCCCCCCCCCCCATTAGGAAGGCAGTGTTTTTTTTTTCAATCTCTGGGGGGGGGCAATTGGGGGGAGCCCACCCCCATGCAACCCCCCTAACCTCTCCCCCTGGATCTGCCACTGCCTCCACACAAGCCACAACCCCCCCCCCCCCAAATCTTCACTCTCCAATTCCCAGTATTAAAAAAAATTGCTCATCTGATAATGTCCTACGCAGCAATCTTCTCCGGTGCGCAGCAGGGGACCGCATCCTCCACAGTGCAGGTACGGATGAGTGACATCATTGGCGATGAGTAGTTAACCCTTTCACAACATCACTGAATTTCGATTTGTGGCTTATGTTATCTTCCTTCTTACCTTGAATCTCATAAAGGAAACAGGTTTCTGACTATAGCTAAAGACAATTATCTGTCCCAAATGGTGCAGGGCCTGACCAGAGGGAGCACCCTACTGGACTTAATACTGACCAACAGACCTGATAGAGTAACTAATGTGCAGGTAGAAGGAAACCTAGGAAATAGTGATCATGATATAATACATTATAACTTGTTCTGCAAAAAGGGAATCTCTCGAGGGGAAACAAAAAACAATGAACTTTAGGATGGCAAAGTTTGATCAACGCAGTGAAGCCCTTAACAATATAAATTGGGAAATTGTACTGACACTAAATGGGAGACTATTAAAAATATCTTAAATTCTCACTGTAAGATATATATACCTTATGGGAATAAAAGGGTCAGGAATAGAAGAAAACCAATGTGGATGAATAAAAATGTTAAGGGGGCAATAAATGACAAAAATAAAGCATTTAAACTACTAAAACAGGACAGTAGTGAAGAAGAATTAAAAAGCCATAGAAAAAAATTTAGAATATGTAAAAAACAGATAAAAGACGCAAAAGTAGTGACAGAAAGACTCATTGCCAAAGAGAGTAAAACTAACTCCAAAATGTTCTTTAACTATATAAATAACAAAAAGGTTAAAAATGAAAGAAATTATAGATATGGATCAGGAAAAAGCAAATATATTAAACACATTCTTCTCCACTGTATTCACCGAGGAAAATTAAATGCCAGGTGAAATACAGCGAGATAAGGTAAACTCCCCAGTACAGGTCACCTGTCTAACCCAGGAAGAAGTATAGGTCACCTCTCTAACCCAGGAAGAAGTACAGTGCCACCTACAAAAAAATCAAACTAGACAAATCACCAGGTCCAGATGGTATTCATCCCCGTGTTCTAAAGGAATTAGGTAATGTAATAGACAAACCCCCTATTTTTTATATTCAAGGACTCTATAGTGACTGGGTCTGTTCCCCATGACTGGCATGTAGCAAATGTGGTGCCAATATTTAAAAAGTAAGGAATTATAGGCCTGTTAGTTTAACCTCTGTTGTATGTAAATTGTTTGAGGGTTTTCTAAGAGATGCTATTTTGGAGTATCTTGATAAAAATAAAAGTATGACTCCATATCAGCATGGCTTTATGAGGGATCGGTCCTGTCAAGCTAACCTGATCAGCTTTTATGAGGAGGTGAGCCCCAGACTGGACCAGGGGCAATCGCTGGATGTTGTATATCTTGATTTTTCCAAAGCATTAGACACGGTGCCACATAAAAGGTTAGTGCATAAAATGAGAAGGATTGGGCTGGGAGAGATTGTGTGCAAGTGGGTAAGTACCTGGCTCAGTGATAGGAAACAGAGGGTGGTGATTAATGGTACTTATTCTGATTGGGTGACTATTACTAGTGTTGTACCACAGGGGTCAGTCTTGGGTCCTATTCTATTTAATATATTCATTAATGACCTTGTAGAGGGGTTGAATAGTAAAGTAGCAATCTTTGCAGATGATACTAAACTCTATAAAGCGGTAAACACTGCAGAGGACAGTGCGCTGAACAAATGGTTCTGAATAGGTTGGAGGTTTGGGCTAAGAAGTGGCAGATGAGGTTCAACACTGATAAATTTAAGGTAATGCACATGGGGAGGAAAAATCCAAGCTGGGATTATGTATTAAATGGGAGAACACTTGGGACGACTGACGTGGAAAAGGACTTAGGAGTTTTAGTTAACAGTAAATTGTGCTGTAGTGACCAGTGTTGGGCAGCTGCTGCCAAGGCAAATAAAATCATGGGGTGCATCAATAGGGGCATAGATGCCCAAAAGGAAATAATTCTACCACTGTACAAATCACTAGTCAGACCACACATAGAATACTGTGTACAGTACTGGGCATCAGTGTACAAGAAAGATATAGGGGAGCTGGGGAGGGTTCAAAGACAGGCAACCAGGGTAATACGGGGAATGGGAGGACTACAGTACCCAGAAAGATTATCAGAATTTGTGTTATTTAGTTTAGAAAAAGGAAGGCTCAGGGGCAACCTAATAACTATATATAAATATATCAGGGGACAATACAGAGATCTCTCCCATGATCTATTTATACCCAGGACTGTATCTATAACAAGGGGGCATCTTCTTCATTTAGAGGAAAGAAGGTTTCTACACCAGCACAGACGGGGGTTCTTTACTGTAAGACCAGTAAGACTGTCGAACTCTATTCCTGAGGAGGTGGTCATGGTGAACTCTGTAAAAGAATTCAAAAGGAGCCTGGATGCATTTTTGGAGAGTGATAACATTACAGGTTATGGATTCTAGATTTATAGGGACAGAATGTTAATCCAGGGATTTATTCCTGGATAGTTAAATGATGGACATCAAAGTGATCTCCAATGTCTGTCATTACCTGCCAATGTCAGCTGCTAATAGCAGCGGGCATCTGCAGGTTATGGCACAAACCTAACTCCCAAGCACACCTGACTGTTTCAGTGGTCCCTAATGTTCTTCTATTCTAGCTGTGTCCCTCCTTTCCCTACCATCGCACTCCTTTGCTCTTTTCTGTCCCTCTTTAAAGACATGTATTTTTGTTCTTTTTGTAAAATTTTTTTACTATTTTGTTTAAATGGTTTACAACATATTTATATTCATTATTGGTAAATTGTTGATATTGTACAACATGGTTCTCTGATGATATTGTCTATTGTTGCTTTATTGCTAATGTACTTACATGTATGTTATTTGTCAGTAAAACAAGTAAAAAACAAACAAACACATTTGTCAGGTCATACTGAACCAACTGCCAGCATGAAGCGCATTCCCCTGCACTCTCGGGTCCACCTCCCGGAGCAGAGCACTGTCAAACGCAATAGCAATAGCGTAGCTTTACTACTAACAAGGGTATCTGCTGTTGTTTTGATCTACTGTGTTCCCGTGTTCCAGACCCAAGCCTGTTACCTGACTTTGCCCCTGTCTGATCCTGCTTGTACCTTCCTTATTATCCAGTGCATGACCCAGGTTGTCGACCACGCCTCTGCATACTGAGCTGGCTAAACACGACCTTCTTCTGAGCTATTCAGCCCTGCTACATTGGACTTTGTTTGCTGCGCTATACCATCCACAACATCAGCTCACTCCTTCTGTCTGTATTCCCAGTGTTTGGCACCAGGGCATTTTGACCAGCTGCCACTTAACCGGGACCCCTCTTGCGTTAGAGACCTGATATCTCCCCTGCAGCTGAAGTCCAGCTTCTGCATCCTAAAGCAGGATAATGGGTGAAAACTATACTCTGACTCCACTCCCAAGTTTGGCAAAGAGCCGAATAGGTAAGTGGCACTGCAGCTTTACACCCATTGGGGCATTACAAACATGGAGAAACTATGCAATCAGTAATATGGTGTCAAATACACCATTTCTTTTATATTAGTGTAATAAAACCACGCATCCAATGTCTAATTATACTCTTTTCTTTATCTACTCACATTGCCAAATCAAACTTATGTCTGTCCCATAATAGCTGTGGAAGCAATTTAACCCTTTAACCACTTAAGGACCTAGGGCGTATGGATACGCCTTGACGTCCTGGTACTTAAGCACCCAGGGCGTATCCATACGCCCGTGGGAATTTCGGTCCCCACCGCGCGCCGGGCGGGGACCGGGCCGGGGTGACTGCTGATATCAATCAGCAGGCACCCCGTGCAAATGCCCAGGGGGGTCATCAGACCACACGCCCCCCCCCCCCCCCCCGGCGGCGATCGGCGCAAATCGCAAGTGAATTCACACTTGCGATTTGCGCTGATTCCGGGTCATACAGGTCTATTGTGACCCAGAATAGAAGGGGGATCGCGGTTGTCTAAGACACCCACGATCCCCCTGTAGGATTGCCATCCCTCTTATCCCTGCTATTGGTCTGCTATTGATCGTCAGAGGCGACGACCAATAGCAGACCGGGGGGGGGGGGGTTACCTTTCGTTTTCCCTGTCCTGCCCACCCACAATAGGCGGGGCAGAACGGGGAACCGAAGGGGACCGGGCGCCGACGTCCACTTACCCGTCCGGAGGCTGCGGCGACGTTGATCGGCGGGCGGCGTCATGTGCGTCTGAAGAGGATGGCTCCCGGGATCCTACGGAAGCCGGTAAGTAGATCTGGAGGGCTACAGTCTGAGACCCTGGTCTCTAACTGTAGCCCTCCAGATGTTGCAAAACTACAACTCCCAGCATGCCCAAACAGCTGTTTGGGCATGCTGGAATATGTAGTTTTGCAACAGCTGGAGGGCTGCAGTTTGAGACCACTATACAGTGGTCTCTAAACTATATCGCTCCAGATGTTGCAAAACTACAACTCCTAGCATGCCCACATAGCTGTTTGTTGTCTGGGCATGCTGGGAGTTGTAGTTTTGCAACCTCTGGAGGTCCACAGTTTGGAGATCACTGTGCAGTGGTCTAAAAACTGTAGCTCTCCAGATGTTGCAAAACTGCAATTCCCAGCATGCCCAGAAAGCAAACAGCTGTCTCGCCATGCTGGGAGTTGTAGTTGGGTACCTCCAGCTGTTGCATAACTACATCTCCCAGCATGCCCTTCGGTGATTAGTACATGCTGGGAGTTGTAGTTTTTCAACAGCTGTAGGCACACTGGTTGGAAAATATTGAGTTAGGTAACAGAACCTAACTGAAGGTTTTCCAACCAGTGTGCCTCCAGCTGTTGCAAAAGTACAACTCCCAGCATGCACGGTCTGTCAGTACATACTGGGAGTTGTAGTTTTGAAATAGCTGGAGGTTTGCCCCCCATGTGAACGTACAGGGTACATTCACATAGGCGGGTTTACAGTAAATTTCCTGCTTCAAGTTTGGGCTGCGGCAAATTTTTCGCCGCAGCGCAAACTCCTAGCGGGAAATTCACCGTAACCCGCCAGTGTGAATGTACCCTAAAAACACTACACTACACTAACACCTAATAAAGGGTAAAACACTACATATACACCCCTTACACTGCCCCCCCCCCCCCAATAAACAATTTAAGACGTCTTGTACGGCAGGGTTCCCAAAACGGAGCCTCCAGCTGTTGCAAAACAACAACTCTCAGCATTTCTGGACAGCCACTGACTGTCCAGGCATGCTGGGAGTTTAGCAACAGCTTGAGGCACCCTGTTTGGGAATCACTGGCGTAGAATACCCCTATGTCCACCCCTATGCAATCCCCAATTTAGTCCTCAAATGCGCATGGTGCTCTCTTACTTCGGAGCCCTGTCGTATTTCAAGGAAACAGTTTAGGGCCATATAGGGGGTATTGCCGTACTCGGGAGAAATTGCACTACAAATTTTGGGGGTCTTTTTTTCCTTTTACCGCTTGTGAAAAGGAAAAGTTGGGGGCTACACCAGCCTGTTAGTGTAAAAAAATAAAAAAATTTTACACTAACATGCTGGTGTTGCCCCATACTTTTTATTTCCACAAGCTGTAAAAGGAAAAAAAGACCCCCGAGTACGGAAATACCCCAGATGTGGGCGTAAAATTCTCTGCGGGCACACAACAAGGCTCAGGAGTGAGAGCGCACCATGTACATTTGAGGCCTAAATTGGTGATTTGCACAGGGGTGGCTGATTTTACAGCGGTTCTGACAAACGCAAAAAAAAAAAAATACCCCCATGTGACCCCATTTTGGAAACTACACCCCTCACCGAACGTGACAAGGGATATAGTGAGCCTGAACACCCCACAGGTGTTTGACGAATTTTCATACAAGTTGTATGGGAAAATGAAAAATATTATATTTTTTCACTAAAATGCTGGTGTTACCCTAAATTTTTCATTTTCACAAGGGAAAATAGGAAAAAAGCCCCCCCAAATTTGTAACCCCATCTCTTCTGAGTAAGAACATACCCCATATGTGAATTTAAAGTGCTCTGCGGGCGAACTACAATGATCAGAAGAGAAGGAGCGCCATTGGGATTTTGTAGAGAAAATTTGTCCGGAATTGAAGGCCACATGTGTTTACAAAGCCCCCATAGTGCCAGAACAATGGACCCCCGACATATGTGACCCCATTTTGTAAACTACACCCCTCACGTAATGTAATAAGGGGTACATTGAGAATTTACGCCCCACAGGTGTCTGACAGATTTTTGGAACAGTGGTCCGTAAAAATGAAAAATGTAATTTTTCATTTGCACAGCCTACTGTTCCAAAGATCTGTGGGGTGTAAATACTCACTGCACCCCTTATTAAATTCTGTGAGGGGTGTAGTTTCCAAAATGGGGTCACATGTGGGGGGGTCCACTGTTCTGGCACCATGGGGGGCTTTGTAAACGCACATGGCCTCTGACTACCATTCCAAACTAATTCTCTTTCCAAAAGCTCAATGGCGCTCCTCCTCTTCTGAGCATTGTAGTTTGCCAGCAAAGCATTTTACGTCCTAACATGGGGTATTTCCATACTCAGAAGAAATGGGGTTACAATTTTTGGGGGTCATTTTCTCCTATTACCCCTTGTTAAAATGTAAAATTTAGGGGAAAAACAAATTTTACACATCCAACTTTAACGAAAAGTCGTCAAACACATGTGGGGTGTTAAGGCTCAGCGGACCCCTTGTTACGTTCCTTGAGGGGTGTAGTTTCCAAAATAGTATGCCATGTGGGTATTTTTTGCTGTTCTGGCACCACAGGGGCTTCCTAAATGCGACATGCCCCCAAAAAACCATTTCAGCAAAAGTTGCTTTCAAAAAGCCAAATGTGACTCCTTCTCTTCTGAGCATTGTAGTTCGCCCGCTAAGCATTTTACGTCCCAACATGGGGTATTTCCATACATGGGGTTACAAATTTGGGGGGGCATTTTCTCCCATTACCCTTTGTAAAAATTGTAAATTTGGGGGAAAACTGCACTTTAGTGAAAACATTTTTTTTTTCACCTGTGGGGTGTTAAGGCTCACTGGACCCCTTGTTACGTGCCTTGAGGGGTCTAGTTTCCAAAATGGTATGCCATGTTGGCGTTTTCTGCTGTTCTGGCACCATAGGGGCTTCCTAAATGTGACATGCCCCCCAAAAACCATTTCAGCAAAATTCCCTCTCCAAAATCCCATTGTCGCTCCTTCCCTTCTGAGCCCTCTAGTGCACCCGTCGAACACTTGACATACACATATGAGGTATTTCCTTACTCGAGAGAAATTGGGTTACAAATTTTGGGGGGATTTTTCATCTATTACCCCTTGTAAAAATTCAAAAACTGGGTCTACAAGAACATGCGAGTGTAAAAAATGAAGATTTTGAATTTTCTCCTTCACTTTGCTGCTATTCCTGTGAAACACCTAAGGTTAACACACTTACTGAATGTCTTTTTGAATACTTTGAGGGGTGCAGTTTTTATAATGGGGTCATTTGTGGGGTATTTCTAATATGAAGGCCCTTCAAATCCACTTCAAAACTGAACTGGTCCCTGAAAAATTCAGATTTTGAAAATTTTGTGAAAAATTGGAAAATTGCTGCTGAACTTTGAAGCCCTCTAATGTCTTCCAAAAGTAAAAACACGTCAATTTTATGATGCAAACATAAAGTAGACATATTGTATATGTGAATCAATGTATATTTTATTTGGAATATCCATTTTCCTTACAAGCAGTGAGCTTCAAAGATAAAAAAAAATGCTAAATTTTCAATTTTTTCATCAAATTTTGGAATTTTTCACCAAGAAATGATGCAAGTATCAACAAAATGTTACCACTAACATAAAGTAGAATATGTCACGAAAAAACTATCTCGGAATCAGAGTGAAAGGTAAAAGCATCCCAGAGTTATTAATGCTTGAAGTGACAGTGGTCAGATGTTCAAAAAATGGCCGGGTCCTTAAGGTATATTTGGGCTGGGTCCTTAAGGGGTTAAGGACCACAGGCTTACTGGGAACGCCCTGACGTCCTGGTACATCCTAATACGCCCTGAAGTCCTGGTACTTAAGGACCAAGGACGTACCTGTACGCCCATGGGAATTCCAGTCCCCACCGCTCATCGGGCGGGGACCAGACCGGGATGCCTGGGATCCCTGAGACAACCCTCCCCCCCCCCCCCCCCACCAATTCAGACTGGCGAATTGCGGTGATTCCGGAAAAAAAAGGGTGAATGGGGCTGTCCAAGACAGCCCCATTCACCCTTACCCAGCAGGAGTGAGGTGGCACGGGTGCCACCTCACGATCACATGATTGATCGGTCGGAACAACCGACCAATCACTACCCTGCTGGGCGGTGATCGGGGCCAGCGGGGGTCTCCTATCTTTGCCTGGCCCGATACTACAACTTTCAGCATGCCCTTTGGTAGTCTGTGCATGCTGGGGGTTGAAGTTATGCAACAGCTGGAGGCACATATTTTCTATGAAAAAGTGTGCATCCAGCTGTTGCATAACTACAACTCCCAGCATGCACGCACAGCTGAAGGGCATGCTGGGAGTTGTAGCAGTGTGCCTCCAGCTATTGCAAAACTACAACTCTCAGCATGCCCTTCAGCTGTCCATGCATGCCGAGAGTTGCAGTTTTGTAACAGTTGACGGCACACTGGTTGTGAAACAGAGTTTGTGTCCTAACTCAGTGTTTCGGAACCAGTGCAACTCCGGCAGTTGCAAAAATACAACTCCCAGCATGCTCTGAGAGACCGTACATGCTGGGAGTTCTAGTTTTGCAGCTGGAGGAACACTGGTTGTGAAACACTGAGTTAAGTAACAAACTTTCAGTGTTTCGCAATCAATGTGCCTCCAGCTGTTGCATAACTACAACTCTCAGCATGTACTGTCTGTCAGTGCATGCTGGGAGTTGTAGTTTTGCAACAGCTGAAAGTTTGCACAGGGTACATTCACACATGCGGGTGTTTACAGCGAGTTATCTGCCACAAGTTTGAGATGCGGCAAATTTTCCGCCGCAGCTCAAACTCCTAGCCAGGAACTCACTGTAAACCCCCACCCGCGTGAATGTACCCTAAAAACACTACACTACACCAACACAAAATAAAAAGTAAAGCACTACATATATACACCCTTACCCCCCCCCCCCCCCCCCCCCCCAATAAAAATAAAAAAAAGGCTTGTACGGCACTGTTTCCAAAACAGAGACTCCAGCTGCTGGAAAACAACAACTCCCAGTATTGCCGGACAGCCACTGACTGTCAAGGCATGCTGGGAGTTTTGCAACAGCTGTAGACACCCTATTTGGGAAACACTGCCGTAGGGTATTTTGGTGGCAGATGCATATCCCCAATTTAGGCCTCAAATGCACATGTGCTCTCTCGCTTTGGAGCCCTGTCGTATTTCAAGGCAACAGTTTAGTGCCACAAATGGGGTATTTACGCACTCGGGAGAAATTGCATTACAAATTTTGGGGGGCTTTTTCTCCTTTTACCCCTTATGAAATGGAAAAGTTGGAGTCTACACCAGCATGTTAGTGTAAAAAAATTTTTACGCTAACATGCTGGTGTTGCCCCATATTTTAAATTTTCACAAGCGGTAAAAGGAAAAAGAGACCGGCAAAATTTGTAACACAATTTCTCCTGAGCATGGAAATACCCCATATGTGGAAGTAAAGTGCTCTGCGGGCGCACAACATGGCTCAGAAGTGAGCGCACACTATGTACATTTGAGGCCTAAATTGGTGATTTGCACAGGGGTGGCTGATTTTACAGCGGTTCTGACATAAATGCAAAACAATAAATACCCACATGTGACCCTATTTTGGAAACTACACCCCTCATGGAACAAAACAAGGGGTATAGTGAGCTTTAACACCCCACAGGTGTTTGATTACCGTAATTTTCTTTTGGTTAAAATTGGATGTGAAAATGAAGAAAACACTTTTTTTTCACTAAAATTATGGTGTTACCATACATTTTTCATTTTCACAAGGGAAAATAGGAAAAAAGACCCCCAAAATTTGTGAAGTTTATATCTGGATGTAAAATGCTCGGCGAGTGAACTACAATGCTCAGAAGAGAAGGAGCGCCATTGGGCTTTTGGAGAGAGAATGTGTCCGAAATTAAAGGCCATGTAGAAACATAGAAACATAGAATGTATCGGCAGACAAGAACCATTTGGCCCATCTAGTCTGCACAATAATCTGAATCCTATGAATAGTCCCTGGTCCTTTCTTATATGAAGGATAGCCTTATGCTTATCCCATGCATGCTTAAACTCCTTTACTGTATTTGCAGCGACCACTTCTGCAGGAAAGCTATTCTTTTGGGGGCCCTTCATGTGCTTGCCAGAGGTAGCCTGACTGCCCTTAGGTACCAAGATAAGAGCCTTAGACCCCTTGTGAGACCATATGCTGGTGCGGTTGGCCCTGGGTTCCTCCTAATGCAAGACAATGCTAGACCTCATGTGGCTGGAGTTTTTGAGCAGTTCCTGCAAGAGGAAGGCATTGATGCTGTGGACTGGCCCACCCGTTCCCCAGACCTGAATCCGACTGAACACATCTGGGACATCATGTCTCGCTCATTCCACGAACGCCACGTTGCACCACAGTCCGTCCAGAAGTTGGCGGATGCTGTAGTCCAGGTCTGGGACGACATCCCTCAGGAGAGCACCTCATCAGGAGGATGCCCAGGCATTGTAGGGAGGTCATACGGGCACGTGGAGGCCGCACACACTACTGATCCTCATTTTGACTTGTTTTAAGGACATTACAACAAAGTTGGATCCACCTGTATTATGGTTTTCCACTTTGATTTTGAGTGTGACTCCATATCCAGACTTCCATGGGTTGATAAATTTGATTTCCATTGATAATTTTTGTGTGATTTTGTTATCAGCACATTCAACTATGTTAAGACGAAAGTATTTCATACGATTCATTCATTCAGATCTAGGATGTGTTATCTTAGTGTTCCCTTTATTTTTTTGAGCAGTGTAGTTCTATAGAACTACATTGATCTGTGTGCTCTGCGCTAGATTGAAAAAGCCTGGTTCAACCAGGCTCTATCAATAACAGAGCCGCAGCCAGCACAGGATAAGAGGTAAGCCCTCCGGCTACCTCAGCAGTGGCTCGACCCCCGCGATCGCTCTGTGGAGGGGGGGGGGGGGTGATCCAATACATTTTCCACATGAATGGGAGGTTTACAGTAGTGAGAAAAAAAAAATGGGGAGGGATTCACTGGCTTGTTGTATGAAACTGAAGCCAGCTCGCTGTGCTGTAACTCTATGTGTGTCGGCAGCGCATCCGCAGTGTCCCATGTGAACATACCCTAAAGAAGAAGGTCTTTCGATACCGGAAGCATTATAAAGTTTCTCCTCAAAAGATTTCACCAAGCAGAAACCACCCCCACCTGGGCCAGAATTATAAAATGGCAATGGCTCTAAATCGTTTGTCTCTGATCTTCATCAGAACTCTGGGGATCAGGGGTACTGGAGAGAAGACATAGAAAAATATTTCTTTACATGCAACAGACTGTCTATAGCCAGTAGGTGATCATTCCTCAACAGTGAGCAAAGCCTGGGGAGCATGGTGTTCCTGCATCTAGACATTACATCCAGAGTGCCCCACCTGTTTGTTATGGTGGTGAAGGTCTAAGGGTTCAGTACCCATTCTCCTGGTAAGATAGAATTCCTGCTCAACCAGTCTCCCACAGTGTTTGCTTATCCTGTGATGTGTATTGCTGAGATCTCTATTAAGTTGCCCTCTGCCAACTACATCATCTGGCACATTCTTTCTCTGGTATCCAACTTCTTGTCCCTTCCTGCTTGTTCAGGTAGTAAACAGAAGCTAGATTGTCTGAAAGAACTAACATAGATCTGTGTAGGAGAAGAGACTTAAAGGGGTACTCCGGCGCTTAGACATCTTATCCCCTATGCAAAGGATAGGGGATAGGATGCTTGATCGCGGGGGTCCCGCTGCTGGGGACCCCCGTGATCTTGCACGCCGCACCCTGTTTATAATCAGTCCCTGAAGCGCGTTTGCTCCGGGTCTGATTACTGTCAATCATGGGGCCAGAGCGTTGTGACATCAAGGTTCCGCCCCCATCAATGCAAGCCTTTTGGAGGGGGCGTGACAGCTTACATCACACGGGGCAGAGCCTTGACGTCACAACGCTCCAGCCCCGTGATCGACAGTAATCAGACCCGGAGCGAACACACTCCGGGGACTGATTATAAATGGGGTGCGGCGTGCAAGATCACGGGGGTCCCCAGCGACGGGACCCCCGCGATCAGGCATCTTATATCCTATTCTTTGGATAGGGGATAAGATGTCTATGTGCCGGAGTACCCCTTTAAAATAAATCAGAGCTTTCCTGATTGTTCTCAATTTTTTGTCATTGGAGGACAATCTTCTCTCGGAGTTCAGGCATTCTGGACTCGGGAATTTTCCACATTGGTACCCCAATTGGAGCCTGATGCATACATAATGAGGACTACCCGTTAAGGAGCTAGGTGAGACATGCCATGCAAGCCTCAGATAAAGCCACCGCTTGGGATTTTACTTGACAAAGATGGGTATATGAATCAGAGAATCCAGGGTTTCTTGGGATCTTTGACTCCTGACATAGGCTTTGGCCCATTAAACTGCCTTGATTGCTGAGGTCTGTAATGCCAGGATCATGGAAAACCTGATGGTGCCTAAGGCATCAGATTGATTGTTGAATGTTGAAAATGCATTTTATGGAGAGGTAAAGGAGCATCCTTTGTGAGTCTATAGTAAATCCTTTATATTATCTTTGTGGTAGGTGACAGCTGGGACCTTCAAGGAACTGGATGGTTTTCAGAAGATGTTGACTTGAAATCCATAAAATCCCCTTTTTGAATGTTGAGGCATGCAGACTGGATAGACTCTATTTTTAATTTCCTCTTCAGGAAGGACAGATCTATTACTAATCTCCAGTCCAGTATCTTCCACAACTTTCGGTACCTTGAAAACCAGAGAATAGAGCCCATCATTTTGTTCTTATTTCGTATCACAAGAGACCAGTATATGGCGGGTAGAGTCAATTCATTAACTTCAAGATCTGGGGGTTTTAAAACCTCCCTTGATTACATCATGGTTATCACGTAATTCATCCAATACGTATCCTATCAATCAGGCTGACACTGGGATTCACTTATTGTAATGCCCACTTTCCAACAAACCAGATCTTACCTGATGGATAAGATTGATGATAGGTGAGCGTATCTGCATGACGTGTCTGCGCTGTGACCTCCGCGACGGCACTTAGAGGAATTCATCAGCTTTTATTTATCCATAGGCTCAATGTACTTGACGTGCTGCACGATGACACCTGCTCTAGAACTTAGAATAATAGTGACACAGGCAGCGGTATCGGACTATAGGGATGCGCAGATTCAAATGCGCTAACACTTAGTCCTGTCTGTGCCAACAGATGGCTGTCTCTCATGCGCAAACCTCCGCTATATATTCACATAAAAAAAAAATTCAGACATCATTCCTATGATAAGGTATAGCTGCTGGACATTACAATAGGCAGGAGAATTTCTTCCAAGATTATGTTTTATCATCATGGGGGCACTAAAAGATGAATGTAACTATTTAGTCAAGTAAAATAATTTATTGTTGGATCGTCTGATTCAGAGAGTTCAGATTCAGAGATGTCTGTATATTTATTATAGGAGTTATCAGTATTTTTTTTTTTTTTGCATAGATTTGACCAAAGTCAAAATCTCGTTTATCATGAATGTGTTTTTTCTCCTTTATTTCTGACTGAAAACTCTGTCTATTCTTTTGCAGTCATTGCTCAAGATTCACAAATTCTTGGTTATCCTTAAAAGCTTGAATTTCCTCCAATTTATTTTCAAGTAAAGCACTCACTGAGCTAAATGCTTTTTTCTCATGTGAGAAGATAATCAATCATACGCAATGATTTCTCTGTGAGTACCTGTTGCCAGCCTTGTAGAAATTCAGGATCCTACTAGTGTGAGTTTGGAATTATATTGATTCTTAGACCTCTATATACAATTTTCTGTTGAAGATAGGTCTCCAAACTTGCTATATACCACCAGGAGTGCATGTATTTTTTGTAATTATTTATATCAATCTGGCTCAGAGGCAATTCATTAGAGCAAAATACGTGTTGCACCAAAACAACCCCTAGAATGGGTTAGGGTTAATGATCAATGAACCGGAAATACCAGGGTCACTAATACCCTTGTTTTGATTCCCACCCCTATAACTTAACTTTTATTAAGTGAAAAATTATAATTAAAGTGAGTAACAAAGGGTAAAAACACGGGCCTCTGTGTGTTTGATCTTAGATCATATTGTCACATCCAGTTACTGCCGTAATGTCATCAGGAGGGAATCGATGGGCATCGATGCCTATTTTCCCTCATGATGATGTTACGGCAGTAACAAAATATGTAGAGGGGGCATGTCTACTGTTTTAACTGCAGAACCCCTTGTGTGCAGAATCTAAGTGGTACTGCAGACCACTTATTATAATGTGATAATTCAACAGTGTGTACATTGGATGTGACAATATGATCTAAGATCGAACACACAGAACACACATGTTTTTACCCTATGTTACTCATTTTAATTATAACTTTTCCCTTAATAAAAGTTAAGTTTTAGGGGTGGGAATCTTAGCAAGGGTATTAGTGACCCTGGTATTTCAGGGGTCAACGGTTCATTTAAATACGTGTTGGGCTTTAGCGAGAAAAGATTCTGGATTCGGTTTACCAGATGAGAAGCTTGCCATGCTGTAAAAACTAGAAACGCTGTGTATGGCAAAGTCTACATTTCAGCACCTCCTCTACGGCGTTCTTCTGAATGAACTGTTTTTACCAGTTAGAGGGGTACTTTGGTGGAAAACATTTTATTTATTTTTTAATCAACTGGTGCCAGAAAGTTAAACCGATTTGTAAATGATTTCTATTGACAAAATCTTAATCCTTCAAGTACTTATATAGATAGTACGGTCGAAAAAAGACATACGTCCATCAAGTTCAACCAGGGAATTGAAGGGTAGGGGTGTGGTGGGATATTGGGGGAAGGGATGGGATTTTATATTTCTGCATAAGCATTAATGTTATTTTGTTCCTGGAATGTATATAACCCTGTTTTAAATGTATTAATCGTTCCTGCTGTGACTAGTTCCTGAGGTAGACTGTTCCATAAGTTCACAGTTCTCATGGTAAAAAAGGCGTGTTGCCCCTTGAGACGAAACCCTTTCTTCTCCAAATGGAGGGAGTGCCCCCTTGTCCTTTGAGGGGCTTAACCTGGAACAGTTTTTCTCCATATGTTTTGTATGAGCCATTAATGTATTTATATACGTTTATCATATCCCCCCTTAAACGTCTCTTCTCAAGACTAAACAATTGTAACTCCTTTAATCGCTCCTCATAGCTAAGATGTTCCATGCCCCATATTAGTTTAGTCGCGCGTCTCTACACCCTTTCCAGCAATACAGTGTCCCTTTTATTGACTGGTGACCAAAACTGAACAGCATATTCCAGGTGAGGCCGTATCAATGCTTTATAAAGGGGGAGTATTATGTCCCTGTCCCTTGAGT
The DNA here is from genome assembly GCF_029499605.1 of Hyla sarda. NCBI lineage: Eukaryota > Metazoa > Chordata > Amphibia > Anura > Hylidae > Hyla > Hyla sarda. Next base: position 380,035,671 of record NC_079189.1, on the reverse strand, counting down.
CCATGCCTCTTTTTATGCTTGACAATATCCTGCTGGCCTTGGAAGCAGCAGCCTGACATTGCATGCTATTCTGAAGTCTGTGATCTACAAGTACACCCAGATCCTTCTCTACCAGTGACTCTGCCAGTTTAATCCCCCCTAAGACATACGATGCATGCAGGTTCTTAGTACCCAGATGCATAACTTTACATTTATCCACATTGAACCTCATTTGCCAAGTGGATGCCCACTTGGCAAATGTATACTGTATACTACAGAAGAAGTTCATTTATTTTTTAATTTCTTTTCTGTCTGTCCACAGTGCTCTCTGCTGACACCTCTGTCCATGTCAGTAACTGTCCAAAGCAGGATAGGTTTTCTATGGGGATTTGCTCCTACCCTGGACAGTTCCTGACATGGACAGAGGTGTCAGCAGAGAGCACTGTGGACAGACAGAAAATAAATTAAAAAACAAATTAACTTCCTCTCTATTATACCGCAGCTGATAAGTACTGGAAGGATAAAAAATTTTAATAGAAGTAATTTACAAATCTGGGGAAAAAAATGTGTAAGTGCAGCTCACAATTAATAATACACACCGAGGTCAAACTAGGGCATGCAACTATACCTTAGAAGCTTCAACATCTGCTGACGTCACATGCTGATAACACGAGGTGAGCTCCTCGTATCCAGCGTGCGGTCCTCGGCCCCACACAACCAGCATCGTAGCCCAGCGGTGAGGATTTCTCCATCTACAGCACCTGCCAGCGCCAACGGTCCCCCAGCGGTCAGGATCTCTCCATCTACAGCGCCTGCCAGCGCCAACGGTCCTCCGGCAGCTTGTGTACATCGGCACCTGCCAGCGCCATTAGCCCGTGACGACCACCACCGCTTCACAATAGGACTCTGCTAGGCTATTTCTTCATCATCATCTGGGACTGCCGCACAGAGGATTCAGCGCGATAAACCACCCAGGCACTGTTATAACAATACCTGTTTCCAGTGCGAACTGCCCGAGTTGTCAGAAAAGACCGGTAACATATTTAAATTGCTACAAACTGTCTAGTATTACAAAAAGTACACATTTATACATTAGCCACTTAAGTATTGTATTATTTAGGCTCTGCCTATGGCTTATCTTGTGCAATAGGTATCTGCTTATCCCATATAGGCATTTTGCTTGTTGCACACAAGAAACCACACATTTACGCCAGTGTTATAATTATATGCTTATTATTTCATGTACTTTTATTATCTATTGTCTGTATTTTATGTGTTCTCCACACACGGGCCCTGTGAGGAGTAACCTTTTATACATTGTCATTTTAATAAATATATTTCATTATTTTTGAAGCACGACCCAGTAATCTATTCTATAATTATAAACTCAAATATAATAAACCTATACTCCCCTAGAAGGTCTGGGCAAAAGTTTTTGTTTCTAATTTACAAATCTGTTTAACTTGCTGGCACTAGTTGATAAAAAAAAAAATGTTTTCCACCAGAGTACCCCTTTAAGACACCATGTGATTTGCATTTCTACTAATATAAATCTTTCTGGAGGTAACCTCTGCAGTTCAACAGAACATCCCCTTCTCATGATATCCAGAACCCAGGCATTTGATGATGTAATAAACCAGTTGTTTATGAAGAGATGTAGGCTGGACTGCATTGGTAAATGATGCAGGTTGGCATAGTTCTTTTATTGACCTCCTGACTCCTGCTTGTTTCTGTAGAATCTTCTCCTGTATGGCTGACAAATGGAGATCTACCTTCTTGGGGACTTCCTGTATACCGTATTTTTTGCCGTATAAGACGCACTTTTTCTTCCCCAAAACCGGGGGGGGGGGGGGGGGGGGAGTTGGTGCATCTTATACGGCGAATACACCCCTATTGCGGCGGTCCCTGCGGCCATCAACGGCCGGGACCCGCGGCTAATACAGGACATCACCTACCGCGGTGATGCCCTGTATTAACCCTTCAGACACGGCGATCAAAGCTGACCGCCGCGTCTGAAGGGAAAGTGACGCTAACCCGGCTGTTCAGTCGGGCTGTTCGGGACTGCCGCGTGTCCCTCCCGGTGTCCTGTAAGCTTTCGGGACGCCGTGGCGGTCCCGATCACCCCGACTGAACAGCTGGGTTAGTGCTTACAGGACACTGGGAGGGACCTTACCTGCCTCCTCGGTGTCTGCTCTGTGCCGGGATCCCCTGTATGGCCAGCGCTCTCCTTCCTCATCATCACGCTGTCGCGCACGTGCGTCGGCGTGCGTAACGACGTGATGTCGGTGACGGAGAGCGAGGATAGCAGCAGAGACGTTCCGGAGCGACGGGGACATGACGACAGCGATGGAGCGATATCCAGGGCAGCGGTGACGGGTCAGGAGCGGTGGGGACACATGAGTATTACCTCCTATCCAGTGGTCTTCAACCTGCAGACCTCCAGATGTTGCAAAACTACAACTCCCAGCATGCCCGGACAGCCAACGGCTGTCCAGGCATGCTGGGAGTTGTAGTTTTGCAACATCTGGAGGTCCGCAGGTTGAAGACCACTATTGGGTTCAGAATCTTAATTTTTTTAGATTTTGCACCTATAAATTGGGTGCGTCTTATACGCCAGTACGTCCTATAGGGCGAAAAATACGGTATACGAAAGAACCTCGCTGGCTTCTTTATCTGCTGTGGAAAATGTCTTTTCTTCACTTAGAGACTTTAATATTTCCTTTAGTTGTGGTATGGACAAAGAAGATGGATTTAATAATAGAGCGACAAAAAAAAATTTGACAGAACATCTCCCTGCTTTGTTTGATCAATAGAGATCTTCTGGTTACATTAAAGAGAACCTTGGCTCTGGATGAGAATTTTATAACATTTAGCGGAGTATCTCACATATAATCTGCTGCAGTCTTCATGCTAGTGATATTCTTTATGAGCTCCTCACTTCTTACACCTTCCTACACATCTTGTGACAGGTGAGTAAGCCACAGGCATAGAACTCTTGCCAGAGGCTGTGGCCATATTTGAAGAAGCTGCTACTGTAGAATGACATTTCTTACATACAGAATCAGCTTTTTTCTCCATAGGATCAGGTAACATGGATGACTTGTCCGAAATGAAAAACAAATTATCTCTTGGCCAGACGACCTGCTGCCAAGTCCACTTTTGGTGGATGGTCCCAGGCTGTAAGAGGAGATGGATCAAGCTTATACATAGTTTTGCATTTAACACTCAGGTTGGTGTCTTCTCTAGCTTAGACCAGTCCTTCTCCATCCATTCTGACACCAGTGGATGATAATTCAGGATATTTTTTTGTAAGAGATGAAAAACATACAACTGGTCTTTATTTAATTTATGATTTAATTTATCTTTAATGGATTCTTAGACCCCCTTAACTGTAGAGATGAGCTTATCCTTGTGAAGCAGGTAAAAATCATCAGCCACTTCCACATCTAATCTTTTTCTTGAAGAATGGGTTGCAGAGCCGGACATGACCCATAAAATAGAGTATCTGATGGCAGAGCTTGATCCAACTAGAAATGCTTCTTTGTCTACTTGGCAAGCATAGTGTGATTTTAAATCTGGCCTCTCATTTGCCAAATATCTTTCCTGATCACATCTTTGAGTTCACCCACAGTGTGGTCCCTTGACTGGTCTGCCCTGCTCCCCCTCCCCTTCTTTTTCGCTCTCTTTTTCTGTTTCTCTTGTCTTTCTTTCTTGATGCCTTCTTGGGTTGATTCGCTGTATTTTAATTTTTATAATTCTCTTATATTTTGCATGTCTTTTATGCCCTTTGATAGCGTTATTATTTGCTTGTATGCACGAGGAAAATGTGTTATTCCCTTCTGTTATTTTCGTTGTATTCCCGCTGCTCTTTTTATGTTTTTCTTACACTTGTTTTTTTGCGTTCACAGGCCGTCTAGACCCATCCCATTATTTTCCTGCCAAAAATAAAAATGGACTTTAAAAAAAAAATGGACGATAACAGATGGAAACGGATGTTATCTGTTTGTATCCATTTGGATCCGTTATTGTTCAGTTAATAAACCAAAAATAATATTTTTTTTTTGTTCTGAGCATGCTCAGAAGTAAAAACGGATCAAAAAACATTTTTTCTTCCGTTTTTTTGACTGAAAAAAAATACTGCATGTGCGTTTTTTTCTGCTGTCAAAAAACGGAAATGAGTACAGACGGGTACAAACTGATGTAAACGGATTGTAAAAAAAAATCACATTGACATGAATGGAATTTTTATAAAACAATTTTTAATCCATTTACAGCCTGCAAGAACGGAACCGAAAAGGGGATAAAAAAAAAACAGGGACAGATTTATAGATTTTTGAAAATAAATGATTCACTGCTGCCTGATATCACCTGCACACTGAAGAAGGTAGATGTTTTAGATGACTCATCTAAAATCGACAGATTTTTAAACAAACTGAGAAAGGCATCAGTGTTCATCATATTAGAACTTCCTTGGGCATTCATGTGTCACATAAACAGTGTTCCCAGGACTCTGCTAGAGCCCAATTACACAGAGCCCACATATTGTGCCGCAATTACCTCTTTATCTTTCCTACCTACTTAGGCATACTGTAGAGAGTACAATCTACAGGCAGCACACACATCCATATCCTCCATTAATATTTAAATACCATAACAGTCTAAAGGATCTGCGGCCCTGGCCGACTGCAGTCCCAGACGTCGTCTAAGAATTCCGTCCGAATCTGCACATGCACAGCAGCTCCTTCAAGCCTACTTACCCACTGTGCATACGATGACAGTATCCTGATTGGACGCCATCTTGCATTTCCTCATATGGAGCAGCACCTGACCTCTTTTCTTCTTACTTCTTCATCCAACAAGAGGAAAAAATACAAGTTCTGTGTCTTCTTGGGCAGGTTTATAGGACAAGGCAGGGGGTGGACCTTAATTAATCAATTGACTACTCTGACTAGTAAGTAGTTCTCTAGGTGTTATAAATTTGGTGCATGTCTGCACTGAATTAGTCTAATCCAGGTTGACAGTGCCAGACCATGAAGGAACACACTCCTTCCAAATAGTAACACCCAGTTGGCTATTTAGTCATTTCTAGTAAGAATAACAAAGGAGTAGTACAACACTACTATGAGAAAAGATGCTCCAGAATTGTTATCTCATTGGGAACACATGTGTGGAGAGGACATGACGGGAGAGGCCACTGGTCCACTTTTAAAATTACTTTATAAGGCATAGATTTCAATGCATGTTTTGGACATATTAGTGTCTGAGTGGTTTGAAAAGGTATTCCCATAGTATAGGGGACAAAAACCTTATCTTTGGGGGTCTAACCGCTTGAACCCCCATTGATCCTGAGAACAGGCATGAAATTATCCCCTGGAATAAATGAAGTGCTTTGTACCCATGTGGACACTATGGGGCCACTAAACATTTCAAAGCGCTGAACTATGAAATGTTTAGTGGTCATATAAAGAATTAATAAAGCTCTGGCTGTGCATGCAATGTGCATTCTGTTCATTGTTGTGACAATTTAGTCCCTGTTCTAGGCTGGACCCCCCACCGGTCAGCTTGTTATCCCCCATCTTATTAACTACCCCTTTAAAGAAGTATTGCGGTATATAAAAATGTATTCCCTATCTTTAGGATAGGGGATAAGTCTCAGATAGCGGGGGGTTGGCGGGTCCGACCGTTGCATTCGACAATCAACGGCTCTGTCATGGAGCTGCATTGAGGAGGCGTGTCGGCTGCCGTTTTTTTGCAGTGGTCGACATGGGCTATTTGGCCAGAGAGCTCGGGCCCTGTATGGGAGATCGCAGGGTTGCAATCTGAAACTTGTCCTCTATCCATAGGATAGGGGATAGGTTTTCATACCCCGGAGTACTCCTTTAAAAAAGTACCCTTCACCAAATAAACTGTTCTTAACTACTCCTAACACCCTTCCACCTTTAAAAACTATTTCAGAGCTTTAAAAAGCTGTGTATCTTACCTTTCTTCCTGCTCACATAGTGCAAACTCCCATCAGGAGAAAGTGAGTGTTTCCCAGCAGGCATGACATCACTGAAGCCTGCTGGGAAACACCCACAACGTTGCAAACATCGCCCTCACATTGTTGCAGTGCTGTAATGAATAGAAGACCTCAAGCTCTGTAAATGTTTCAGTCTGTGCAGATTTCAGTGAGGCTCTCCTGTAGGTTTCAGTCTATGTGGCTTTCTGTGAGAATCTGTGGAGCTTTCAATTTCTTTGCAGCTGCCAATCAAGCTCAATGCAAAGAAACACTTCCTGAGTTTGGACTCTTGCCAGGCCAGGAGGAGACCGAACTCACTGTATCAATTGTGGCAGGGAACAGAACAGAGCCAGCTAGTGGCCATTTTTTTATATTACATTTTAAACATATTTATGTTGATAATTTTAAAAGCAAATGAATGGGAAAGTGTCTGCTAATTACACAAGGAACATTATATTAAAAGTTTTATTTGGTGACAGGAACTCTTTAACTATTTATATAGTTGAGAAATGTCTTCACCTGCCTAATACAGCAACTCTAAACTACTGTACACACATATATATATATATATCTTCTTATATATACATTTTTTTATTTACTTATGGCTTTCATACTTAATCCCTTAAGGACTCAGCCCATTTTCACCATAACCCCTTAAGGACCAAGGGTGTACAGGTACGCCTTTGCTCCCTGGTACTTAAGGACCAAGGGCGTACCTGTACACCCGTGGGAATTTCGGTCCCCGCCGGGCGGGGACCGGACCGGGGTGACTGCTGATATCTATCAGCAGGCACCCCGCGCAAATGCCCAGGGGGTCATCAGACCCCCCCCCCATGTCGGCGATCGGCGCAAATCGCAAGTGAATTCACACTTGCGATTTGCGCGATTACGGGTCATTACGGGTCTATGATGACCCAGTGACCCAGAATATAAGGGGGATTGTGGGTGTCTAAGACACCCACAATCCCCCTGAAGAGATAGGAGTGAGGTGGCAGGGGTGCCACCCCTCCTATCCCTGCTATTGGTGGTCTAGACACGACCACCAATAGCAGATCGGGGGCGGGGGGGTTAACTTTCGTTTTCCCCGTTCTGTCCACCCACAATAGACGGGGCAGAACAGGGAAATGACGGGGACCGGCGCCGGAGTCCACTTACCGATCTGCGGAGGCTGCGGGCGACGATCGGCGTCGGAGATCGGCGGGCAGCGATGTCGTGCAGCAAGCTCCCTGGATCCGACGGAAGCCGGTAAGTTGCCTAGCAACATCTGGGGGGCTGCAGTCCGAGACCATTATATAGTGGTCTCTATGCTGTAGCACTCCAGATGTTGCAAAACTACAACTCCCAGCATGCCCAGACAGCTGTTTGGACATGCTGGGAGTTGTATTTTTGCAACAGCTGGAGGGCTACAGTTTGAGACCACTATATGGTAGTCTCTGAACTATAGCCCTCCAGATCTTGCAAAACTACAACTCCTAGCATGCCCACACAACTGTTTGCTGTCTAGGCATGCTGAGATTTGTAGTTTTGCAGCATCTGGAGGGCCACAGTTTGCAGTGGTCTCTATACTGTAGCTCCCCAGATGTTGCAAAACTACAAATCCCAGCATGCTGGGAGTTGTAGTTGCGATCCCTCCAGCTGTTGCATAACTACATCTCCCAGCATGCCCTTTGGTGATCAGTACATGCTGGGAGTTGTAGTTTTGCAACAGCTGGAGGCACACTGGTTGGAAAATATTGAGTTAGATAACAGAACCTAACTGAAGGTTTTCCAACCAGTGTGCCTCCAGCTAGTGCAAAAGTACAACTCCCAGCATGCACGGACTGTCAGTACATGCTGTAAGTTGTAGTTTTGAAACGGCTGGAGGTTTGCCCCCCCCATGTGAATGCACAGGGTACATTTACACAGGCAGGCTTACAGTAAGTTTTCTGCTTCAAGTATGAGCTGCGGCAAATTTTTCGCTGCAGCGCAAACTCCTAGCAAGGAACTCACTGTAAACCTCCGCCAGTGCGAATGTACCCTAAAAACACTACACTACACTAAACTAACACACAATAAAGGGTAAAACACTACATATACACCCCCTTACACTGTCCCCCCCCCCAATAAAAATTAAAAACATATTTTACAGCAGTGTTTCCAAAACGGAGCCTCCAGCTGTTGCAAAACAACAACTCCCAGCATTTCTGGACAGCCACTGACTGTCCATGCATGCTGGGAGTTTAGCAATAGCTGGAGGCACCCTGTTTGGGAATCACTGGCATAGAATACCCCTATGTCCACACCTATGCAATCCCTAATTTAGTCCTCAAATGCGCATGGCGCTCTCTCACTTCGGAGCCCTGTCGTATTTCAAGGAAACAGTTTAGGGCCACATATGGGGTATCTCCGTACTCGGGTGAAATTACACTACAAATTTTGGGGGGCTTTTTCTCCTTTTACCCCTTATGAAAAGGAAAAGTTGTGGTCTACACCAGCCTGTTAGTGTAAAAAAAATTTTTTTTACACTAACAGGCTGGTGTTGCCCTTTACTTTTTATTTTCACAAGAGGTAAAAGGAAAAAAAGATCCCCAAAATTTGTAATGCAATTTCTCCTGAGTACGGAAATACCCCATATGTGGGCGTAAAATGCTCTGCGGACGCACAACAAGGCTCAGGAGTGAGAGCGCACTATGTACATTTGAAGCCTAAATTGGTGATTTGCACAGGGGTGGCTAATTTTACAGCGGTTCTGACATAAACGCAAAAAAATTAATACCGACATGTGACCCCATTTTGGAAACTATACCCCTCACGGAATGTAATAATGGGTATAGTGAGCCTTAACACCCCACAGGTGTTTGACACATTTTCGTTAAAGATGGGAAAATGAAAAAAAATTATTTTTTTTCACTAAAATGCTGGTGTTACCCTAAATTTTTCATTTTCACAAGGGAAAATAGGAAAAAAAATAAAATAAATTTGTAACCCCATTTCTTCTGAGTAAGAAAATACCCCAAATGTGGATGTAAAGTGTTCTGCGGGCAAACTACAATGCTCAGAAAATGTGTCCGGAATTGAAGGCCACGTGTGTTTACAAAGCCCCCATAGTGCCAGAACAATGGATCCCCCAACATGTGACCCCATTTTGGAAACTACACCCCTCACGTAATGTAATAAGGGGTGCAGTGAGCATTTACGCCCAACAAGTGTCTGACAGATTTTTGGAACAGTGGTCCGTGAAAATGAAAAATTTAATTTTTCATTTGCTCAGCCCACTGTTCAAAAGATCTGTCAAATGTCAGTGGGGTGTAAATACTCACTGCACCCCTTATTAAATTCTGTGAGGGGTGTAGTTTCCAAAATGGGGTCACATGTGGGGTTGTCCACTGTTCTGGCACCACGGCGGGCTTTGCAAACGCACATGGCCCCTGACCATTCCATTCCAAACAAATTCACTCTTCAAAAGCTCAAAGCTCCTCCTCTTCTGAGCATTGTAGTTCAACCACAGGGCACTTGACGTCCACACATGGGGTATTTCCATACTCGGAAGAAATGGGGTTACAAATTTTGGGGGGTCTTTTCTGCTATTAACCCTAGCAAAAATGTGAAATTTGGGGGGAAACACACATTTTAGTGAAATTTTTTTTTTTTTTACATATGCAAAAGTTGTGAAACCCCTGTGGGGTATTAAGCTCACTTTATTCCTTGTTACGTTCCTCAAGGTGTCTAGTTTCCAAAATGGTATGCCATGTGGTTTTGTTTGCTGTTCTGGCACCATAGGGGCTTCCTAAATGCGACATGCCCCCCGACCAAAATTTGCTCTCAAAAAGCCAAATATGACTCCTTCCCTTCTGAGCATTGTAGTTCGCCTGTAGTGCACTTCAGGTCAACTTATGGGGTACCTCCATACTCAGAAGAGATGGGGTTACAAATTTTGGGGGGTATTTTCTGCTATTAACCCTTGCAAAAATGTGAAATTTGGGGGAAACACACATTTTAGTGACATTTTTTTTTTTTTTTACATATGCAAAAGTCGTGAAACACCTGTGGGGTATTAAGGCTCACTTAATTGCTTGTTACGTTCCTCAAGGGGTCTAGTTTCCAAAATGGTATGTCATGTGTTTTTTTTTTTTTTTTTGCTGTTCTGGCACCATAGGGGCTTCCTAAATGCAAAAAGCCCCCCAAAAACATTTCAGAAAAATGTACTCTCCAAAATCCCGTTGTCGCTCCTTCGCTTCTGAGCCCTCTACTGCGCCCGCCGAACACTTTACATAGACATATGAGGTATGTGCTTACTCGAGAGAAATTGGGCTACAAATACAAGTATAAATGTTCTCCTTTTACCCCTTGTAAAAATTAAAAAATTGGGTCTACAAGAGCATGCAAGTGTAAAAAATGAAGATTATGAATTTTCTCCTTCACTTTGCTGCTATTCCTGTGAAACACCTAAAGTGTTAAAACGCTGAGTGAATGTCATTTTGAATACTTTGGGGGGGTGCAGTTTTTATAATGGGGTCTTTTATGGGGTATTTCTAATATGAAGACCCTTCAAATACCCTTCAAACCTGAACTGGTCCCTGAAAAATAGTGAGTTTGAAAATTTTGTGAAAAATTGGAAAATTGCTGCTGAACTTTGAAGCCCTCTGATGTCTTCCAAAAGTAAAAACTTGTCAATTTTATGATGCCAACATAAAGTAGACATATTGCATATGTGAATGAAAAAAAATTATTTGGAATATCCATTTTCCTTACAAGCAGAGAGCTTCAAAGTTAGAAAAATGCAAAATTTTCAATTTTTTCATCAAATTTTGGGATTTTTCACCAAGAAAGGATGCAAGTTACCACAAAAATTTTCCACCATGTTAAAGTTGAATATGTCACGAAAAAACTATCTCGGAATCAGAATGATAACTAAAAGCATTCCAGAGTTATTAATGTTTAAAGTGACAGCGGTCAGATGTTCAAAAAATGCTGTGGTCCTAAGGTGGAAAATGGCCTGGTCCTTAAGGGGTTAAAGGGGTATTACGGGGGAATTATTATTATTATTTTTTGTTATCAACTGGTGCCAGAAAGTGAAACAGATTTGTAAATTACTTCTATTAAAAAATCTTAATCCTTCCAGTACTTATTAGCTGCTGAATACTACAGAGGAAATTATTTTCTTTTTGGAACACAGAGCTCTCTGCTGACATCATGACCACAGTGCTCTATGCTGACACCTCTGTCCATTTTAAGAACTGTTCAGAGTAGGAGAAAATCCCCATAGAAAACATATGTTGCTCTGGACAGTTCCTAAAATGGACAGAGAGAGGTCAGCAGAGAGCACTGTGGTCATGATGTCAGCAGAGAGCACTGTTCCAAAAAGAAAATAATTTCCTCTGTAGTATTCAGCAGATAATAAGTATTGGAAGGATTAAGATTTTTTAATCTTATTTTAATTGACAAATCTGTTTAACTTTCTGGCACCAGTTGATTTAAAAAAGTTTTCCACCGGAGTACCCCTTTAAGAACTCATCCCTTTTTTGCAAATCTGACCAATGCAGTAATAACTCTGCGATGTTTATACTTTTCATTCTGATTCCAAGATAGTTTTTTCGGGACATATTTCACTTTAACATAGTGGTCAATTTTCATTGTTAATTGTATCCTTTCTTGGTGAAAATTCCAAAAATGTCATGAAAATTTCCCAAATTTTGCATTTTTCTAACTTTAAAAAGCTCTGCTTGTAAGGAAAATAGACATTCCAAATTAATTATATATTGATTCACACATACAATATGTCTACTTTATGTTGGCATCATAAAGTTGACATGTTTTTACTTTTTGAAGACATTAGAGGGCTTCAAAGTATAGCAGCAATTTTCCAAATTTTCACGAAAATTTCAAAATCAGAATTTTTCAAGAACCAGTTAAGTTTGAAGTAGATTTGAGGGACCTTACTGTGAGAAATACCCCATAAATGACCCATTCGAGAAACTGCACCCCTCAAAGTATTCAAAATAACATTGAGAAAGTTTGTTAACCCTTTAGGTGTTTCACAAGAAAAGCAGCAAAGGTGGAGGAAAAAAATCAAAATCTGCATTGTTTACGCTAACATGTTCTTGTAGCCCCATTTTTTATTTTTATTTTAAAAATAGGAATGTGGAGAAAAAGCCCCCCAAAATTTATAGCCCAATTTCTCTCGAGGATGGAAATACCCCATATGTTGACATAAACATTTTGGAGAGCGAATTTTGCTGTCATGGTTTTTGGGGGCCATGTTGCATTTAGGAAGCCCCTATGGTGACAGAACAGCAATAAAATAAAATAAAAAGGCGTTTGATGACTTAGCATTGAAGTTGGACGAGATTTTTTTTTATTTTTTTTTTAACTAAAACGATGGTGTTACCTCAAATTTTTCTTTTTTACAAGGGGTAATGGGAGAAAATGTCCTCCAAAATGTAAAACTCAATACCCCATATTTGGACGTTAAGTGCTCTGCTGGCGCACTACAATGCTCAGAAGAGAAGGAGCAAAATTTAGCTTTTTGAAAGAGAATTTTGCTGAAATGGTTTTGGGGGGCATGCTGCATTTAGCAAGTCCCCAGGGTGCGAGGACAGCAAAAAGACCTACACATGGCACACTATTTGGGAAAATACACCCCTCAAAGAACGTAACAAGGGGTAGAGTGAGCCTTAACACCTCACAGGTGTTTGACGGGTTTGCATTGAACTTGGACAAGAAAATGAAAAATTGGATTTTTAACACTAAAATGATGGTTTTACTCATAATTTTTCATTTTCACATGGTGTAATAGGATAAAATGGACCCCAACATTTGGAGCCCAATTTCTCCCGATAAGGAAAATGCACCAAATGTGGATGTTAAGTGCTTTTCTGGCGCACTACAGGTCTCAGAACAGAAGGAGCCGCATTGGAGTTTGGTAGAGAGAATTTTGCTGAATTTTAAGTCGGGGGCCATGTGCATTTACAAACCTCCCATGGAGCCAGAACAGCAGAAACCCCCCAAATGTGACACAATTTTGGAAACTACACCCCACCAGGAACGTAACTAGGGTTATAGTGAGTACTTACACCACACATGTATTTTGAAAAGTGGGTCGTAAAAGTAAAAAAATAGATTTTTAACACTGAATTGCTGGTATTAACCCAAATTTTTTTAGTTTCACAAGTAGTAAGATAAAAAAAGCTCCACAAAATTTGAAGCCCAATTTCTCCAGAATAAGGAAATACCCCATATATGGTGGTAAAGCACTATGAGGGTGCAAAACAGGGCTTAGGAGTGAGACAGCACTGATGAGATTTGAGGTTCTGACATAAAATAAAAAAAAATAAAAAAAACCCTGGCTAATGACCACAATTTTGAAACTACACCCCTCAAGGAAGGTGAATACTTACACATCACAGTTTTTTTTTTTTTTTTTTAAACAGTGGGCCATTTTATTATTTTTTTACTCTAAAATGCTTGGTTTACCCAATTTTTTACATTTTCACAAGGAATAATGGGTACAATTGGGTTAAAAATTTGGGAGGGCTTTTTCTCCTGACTATGGAAACACATCCACATATGGGGTAACGTGCTGGGTGGGCACACAACAAGGCTCAGAAGTCATAGAGGTCTGTTTGCATTCGAGGCCTACGGCATATCAGTAGCTGACGGTTACATACATTCAGAGGAAGATACAAAAATGAAACACCCACATGTGACACCATTACAGAAAGTAATGGGTATAGGGGTAAAGAGGACATTTTGAACACATGGGTGTTTCCTAAAGATATTTTCCAGGAATGGATGAAGGGTAGCTTTTGAAAATTGCAATTTTCAACCTATGCTCTGTTTCATCTTTCTGGGAACAACTAACATGTGACTCCGAAATGTCGCCTGGAAATAGTGATGAGCGGCATAGGCCATATTCGAATTCGCGAATATATGGTCGAATATTCGTCGTATATTCGCGAATATTCGCATATTCGTAAAATTCTCGTTTTATTTTCGCATAAATTAACATAAGCGAAAAATCGCATATACGAAAATTCGCATATGCAAATTTTCGCATATGCGAAAAGTCGCACACCAGTCTCACACAGTAGTATTAGAGCCTTCTTTACACCACACAAGCTGGAAGCAGAGAGGGATGATCACTCTGATGTGTACTGTGAAAAAAAAAAAACGAATATTCGTAATTACGAATATATAGTGCTATATTCGCGAATTCGCGAATATGCGATATTCGCGAATAAAATTCGCATTGCGAATATTCGCGAGCAACACTATTGCCCATATTCGCAATATTTGTCCTATATTCGCAAATTTTGCGTATTCGTTCTATTCGCATATTCGAGGAAGAAAACAGTGAGGGGGTGTGCAACTTTACTATTGGTTGCTAGGGATGTTGTTGATAACCTCTGACAAGTGTATTTGCATCATTCTAATTGGCCCACAAGTTAAAGGGGTATTCCAGGCAAAAACTTTTTTTTATATATCAACTGGCTCCGGAAAGTTAAACAGATTTGTAAATTAATTCTATTAAAAAATCTTAATCGTTCCAATAGTTATTAGCTTCTGAAGTTTTCTGTCTAACTGCTCAATGATGATGTCACGTCCCGGGAGCTGTGCATGATGGGAGAATATCCCCATAGGAGCTGGACAGCTCCCAGGACGTGAGTCATCAGAAAGCAGTTAGACAGAAAACAGCAACTCAACGTCAGAAGCTAATAACTATTGTAAGGATTAAGATTTTTTAATAGAAGTCATTTACAAATCTGTTTCACTTTCCAGAACCAGTTGATATATAAAAAAAGTTTTGGTCTGGAATACCCCTTTAAAAGAATGAATATGTGCATATGCGGGAAAAAAGTGAATATTCGTAACTTTCGTGAATTTTTGCGATAAAATCGTAATTTTGCAATATTCGCGATAAAAATTTGAGATGCAAATATTCGCACCAAACACTACCTGGAAATATGACAGAGCTCATGAGCGAGAACTCATCACATTTGAGGTCGATGTTTCTTACAGACCTGACAGTTACATACATTAACCCCTTAAGGACATAGGGCGTATCCATACGCCCCCGTTTCCAAGTTCTTAATGACCGATGGCGTATCGATACGCCCTGAGCATTTCCGGCCCCCGCCGCTAGCCGGAGTGGAGCCGGGGCCGGATGCCTGTTGAAATCGTTCAGCAGGCATCCCGGCATATCGCCCGGGGGGGTCATTATGTCCCCCCATGTCGGCGATTGCCGCAGATCGCTGGACAATTCAGTCCAGCGATCTGCGGCGGATTCCGGGTCAATCGGGTCTCCAGTGACCCGATGACCAGGAATTACTGGCTGATCGGGGCCGTCAGAGACGGTCCCGAACAGCCAGAGCCAGCAGGGGTGAGGTGGCACTGGTGCCACCTCACGATCGCCCTGATTCGTCGGCCGGATTCCCGGCCGACCAATCAGAGCGCCTGCTGCGGGTGTCACTCCCGCAACCCGCTCCGCCCCTCTTCCGGAGGACGTGAGCGGGTGCGGGAAGACGACCCCCGGTGCTGGGGACCCCGATCCCCGGCGTCCCTGTTGGGATCGGGGCCCCAGGAGCGACGGCGGCGGCGAGGGACTGACCTGTGCGGCGGCATCGCGGAGCAGCAGCAGGAGGTGAGTGACAGCCTCCTGCTGTTGCTTAGCAACAGCTCCCAGCATGCAAAAAGGGCATGCTGGGAGTTATAGTTATGCAACAGCAGGAGGCAGACCACCACAACTCCCAGCATGCCCTTATGGGCATGCTGGGACTTGTAGTTTTGCAACAGCTGGAGGCACATTCTTTCTATGGAAAAGTGTACCTTCAGCTGTTGTATAACTACAACTCCCAGCTTGCACAATCAGCTAAAGTGCATGCTAGGAGTTGTAGTGGTACATCTGGTGGTTGCATAACTACAACTCCCAGCATGCCCGTTGGCTGTCGGAGACTGCTTAGAGTTGTAGTTTTGCAACAGCTGAAGGCACACTGAGTTAAGGAGCAAACCAGTGTGTCTCCAGCTGTTGCATAACTACAATCCCCAGCATCCCCAGCCAATGTAGTATACCTCCGGCTGTTGCATAACTACAAGACCCAGCATGCCCTTCCGCTGTCCGTACATGCTGGGGGTTGTAGCTTTTGCAACAGCTGAAGGCACACTGGTTGCAAAACACTGAGTTTGTTACCAAACTCGGTGTTTCACAACCTGTGTGTCTCCAGCTGTTGCAAAACTACAACTCCCAGCATGCACTGATAGACCGTACATGCTGGGAGTTGTAGTTTTGCAACAGCTGGAGGTATTCCCCCCCCCCCCCCCATGTGAATGTACAGGGTACACTCACATGGGCGGAGGATTACAATGAGTATCCGGCTGCAAGTTTGAGTTGCGGCAAATTTTCTGCCGCTGCTCAAACTGCCAGCGAGAAACTACTGTGAACCCCGCCCGTGCGACTGTACCCTAAAAACACTACACTAACACAAAATAAAAAGTAAAAAACACTACATATACACATACCCCTACACAGCCCCCTCCCCAATAAAAATGAAAAACGTCTGGTACGCCACTGTTTCCAGAACGGAGCCTCCAGCTGTTGCAAAACAACTACTCCCAGTATTGCCAGATAGCCACTGACTGTCTAGGCATGCTGGGAGTTTTACAACAGCTGGAGGCCCCCTGTTTGGGAATCACTGGCGTAGAATACCCCTATGTCCACCCCTATGCAAGTCCCTAATTTAGGCCTCAAATGCGCATGGCGCTCTCACTTTGGAGCCCTGTCGTATTTCAAGGCAACAGTTTAGGGTCACATATGGGGTATCGCCGTACTCGGGAGAAATGGGCTTCAAATTTTGGGGGGGATTTTCTGCTATTACCCTTTTTAAAAATGTTAAATTTTTGGGAAAACAAGCATTTTAGGTAAAAAAAAATATTTTTTTTTTTACATATACAAAAGTCATGAAACACCTGTAGGGTATTAAGGTTCACATTACCCCGTTACGTTACGTTCCCCGAGGGGTCTAGTTTCCAAAATGGTATGCCATGTGTTTTTTTTTTTTTGCTGTTCTGGTACCATAGGGGCTTCCTAAATGCGGCATGCCCCCAGAGCAAAATTTGCTTTCAAAAAGCCAAATGTGACTCCTTCTCATCTGAGACCTGTAGTGCGCCAGCAGAGTTTAATCAGTACCTTCACCTGTGCACTTCCCTACTTATACCTCACTTCCCCTGCACTCCCTTGCCGGATCTTGTTGCCATTGTGCCAGTGAAAGCGTTTCCTTGTGTGTTCCTAGCCTGTGTTCCAGACCTCCTGCCGTTGCCCCTGACTACGATCCTTGCTGCCTGCCCTGACCTTCTGCTACGTCCGACCTTGCTCTTGTCTACTCCCTTGTACCGCGCCTATCTCAGCAGTCAGAGAGGTTGAGCCGTTGCCGGTGGATACGACCTGGTTGCTACCGCCGCTGCTTTGCGGCGGGCTCTGGTGAATACCAGTAGCAACTTAGAACCGGTCCACCGACACGGTCCACGCCAATCCCTCTCTGGCACAGAGGATTCACCTCCAGCCAGCCGAATCGTGACAGTGTGTGTGTGTATCTCTATGTATGTGCCTGTGCAGAGAGGGATGGCTGGGCCATTAGTATAAGTGACTGTGTATATATGTGAGTGATTGTATGTCAGTGTGTCTGTATGATGTGTATATATGTGTGTGTGTGTGTGTGTGTGTGCATATCTCTATGTATGTGCCTATATATGTGAGCAAGTGAATCTATGTATGTGTGTGTATATATATATATATATATATATATATACACTGTATACACACACACACACATAGATTCACTTGCTCACATACATACACACACATATACATAGATTCACACATATATATATATATATATATATATATATATATATATATATATAATGTGAGCAAGTGAATCTATGTGTGTGTGTGTGTGTGTGTGTGTATCTGTGAGTGAATGTATGTGTGAACCTGTATGTATTATGTGCCTGTTGGCTATATCTTTTAGTATATATTCCATGTTGTATGTATGTGTCAAAGTGTCTCTATATATGTGTGTATATTTCTTATGTACTGTATGTGTCTTTATGTTATGTGCTTGTATGTATTGTATGAAGCACATTATTAGAGAATTAATAGAGGAATTTAAGCACATTATATAGAGAATTTATGGAAGCACAGAATATATTTTATTTATATTGGAACATTATATTTTTATGTATGCTGGCACTGTGTATAGATCCTTAACCCGTACAGGACCTAGGGCGTATGGATACGCCTTCTGTACCTGGGTCTTAAGGACCCAGGGCGTACCTGTACGCCCGTGGGAATTTCGGTCCCCGCCGTGTGCCGGGCGGGGACCGGGCCGGGGTGACTGCTGATATCGATCAGCAGGCACCCCGTGCAAATGCCCAGGGGGGTCATCAGACCCCCCCATTGCGATTTGCGCCGATTCCGGGTCATTCGGGTCTATGGTGACCCGGAATAGAAGGGGGATCGCGGTTGTCTAAGACACCCACGATCCCCCTGTAGCCATAGGAGTGAGGTGGCAGAGGTGCCACCCCTCCTATCTCTGCTATTGGTGGACTAGACGCGACCACCAATAGCAGATTAGGGGCGGGGGGGTTTACTTTCATTTTCCCCGTTCTGCAGGACGGGGAAATGACGGGGACCGAACGCCGAAGATCCACTTACCCGTCGGTGGAAGCTGCGGGATCGGATCGGCGGCGGTGATCGGCGTGGGCGGCGATGTCGTGCACCAGAAGAGGACGGCTCCCTGGATCCGACGGAAGCCGGTAAGTTGCCTAGCAACATCTAGAGGGCTACAGTCTTAGACTGTAGCCCTCCAGATGTTGCAAAACTACAACTCCCAGCATGCCCAGACAGCTGCTGGGAATGGTGGGAGATGCAGTTTTGCAACAGGTGGAGGTCTACAGTTTAGAGACCACTGCACAGTGATCTCTATACTGTAGCACTCTAGATCTTGTTAAACTACAACTCCCAGCATGCCCACATAGCTGTTTGCTGTCTGTGCATGCTGGAATTTGTAGTTTTGCAACATTTGGAGGTCCACAGTTTGGAGATCACAGCGCAGTGGTCTCTATCTGTAGCCCTCCAGATGTTGCAAAAGTGCAAATCCCAGCATGCCGAAACAGCTGTCTCTGCATGCTGGGAGTTGTAGTTGCGATCCCTCCAGCTGTTGCATAACTAGATCTCCCAGCATGCCCTTCGGCGATCAGTACATGCTGGGAGTTGTAGTTTTGCAACAGCTATAGGCACACTGGTTGGAAAATACTGAGTTAGGTAACAGAACCTAACTGAAGGTTTTCCAACCAGTGTGCCTCCAACTGTTGCAAAACTACAACTCCCAGCATGCACGGTCTGTCCGTACATGCTGGGAGTTGTAGTTTTGAAACAGCATGATGTTTGCCCCCCCCATGTGAACGTACAGGGTACATTCACACGGACGGGTTTACAGTAAGTTTCCTGCTTCAAGTATGAGCTGCGGCAAACTTTTCGCCGCAGCGCAAATTTCTAGCGGGAAGCTCACTGTAACCCGCCAGTGTGACTGTACCCTAAAAACACTACACTACACTAACACATAATAAAGGGTAAAACACTACACATACACCCCCTTACACTGTCCCCCCAATAAAAATGAAAAATGTATTGTACGGCAGTGTTTCCAAAACGGAGCCTTCAGCTGTTGCAAAACAACAACTCCCAGCATTTCTGGACAGCCACTGACTGTCCAGGCATGCTGGGAGTTTAGCAACAGCTGGAGACACCCTGTTTGGGAATCACTGGCGTAGAATACCCCTATGTCCACCCCTATGCAATCCCTAATTTAGTCCTCAAATGCGCATGGCGCTCTCACTTCAGAGCCCTGTCGTATTTCAAGGAAACAGTTTAGGGCCACATATGGGGGATCTCCGTAATCGGGAGAAATTGCACTACAAATTTGGGGGGGCTTTTTCTCCTTTTACCCCTTATGAAAAGGAAAAGTTGGGGGCTACACCAGCCTGTCAGTGTAAAAAAAATTCAAATTTTACACTAACATGCTGGTGTTGTCCTTTACTTTTTATTTTCACAAGTGTTAAAAGGAAAAAAAGCCCCCCAAAATTTGTAATGCAATTTCTCCTGAGTACAGAAATACCCCATATGTGGGCGTAAAATCCTCTGCGGGTGCATAACAAGGCTCAAGAGTGAGAGCGCACTATGTACATTTGAGGCCTACATTGGTGATTTGTAGACATGTGCAATTCGGTTCGGCACGAATGTCTAAATTAACGAATTTTACCGTTTTCGTGCATTCGGACCGATCCGAATGCACGAAAACATATTTTGAACATTCCCGAATAGCCACGATAATACGAATAGTAAAGTAACGAATACATTCGTTATTTCCCGTCCATAATGCTGTAAATAACGAATGCATTCGTTATCTGTAAACGAACGTGAAGAATTCATTCTGATAACAAATATAATAAAAAGGATATAGATAGTTTGATTTTTCGGATACATTCGGTATTCGGGTACATTCGGTAAATCTTTTTATTCTTTTTTTGGACTTTAGCGATCCTAAAAAATTATGGAGATACCTTTTTTATAAAAATTTCGTAGGGTATCATAAAAAAATCATAATAAAAAAGATACAGTGGTGATGGAAAAAATTGTATCTAATGAAATGTATCTTTTTTATTATGAAATGTTTATTCATTTTTAAACAGGGATCAATTTATGTGAGCGGGTAAAGCACTAAAAATGTAGCCGACAATAATGAAAATGTATTGTGTGCGTGTTTTTCACTTTTTTTAAAACATTTTTTAGGTAGTACTACTACTCCCAGCATGGAACACACTCTTCCATGATGGGAGTAGTAGTTACCTGTACTAATTGACAGATCGCAGGGGTCCCTTGCGATCCTCTTGTATAATGTATAGATGCGGCGGCTGCTCTTCTATGGTCCCCTGCACTCACGTATATATACACATATTCATATTTCCCGCAGAGCTGTGATTGGCCAGATGGTTCCAGCCAATCACAGCTCTCTGTGAGAAATAGGAATATGTGTATATATACGGCCGTGCAGGGGACCATAGGAGAGCGGCCGCCGCATTCATACATTATACTGGAGGATCGCAGCGGCTGTCAGGAGTGATACCCGCAGTGATCTTTCCTTTACTACAAGTACTAATACTCCCAACATGGAGCACACTCTGCTCCATGCTGGGAACTGTAGTACCTGTATTAATAGACAGATCGCAGCGGTTACACTCGCTGCCATATGTCTATTAATGCAGGTACTACAGCTCCCAGCATGGAGCAGAGTGTGCTCCATGTTGGGAGTATTAGTACCTGCAGTAAGGGACAGATCCCAGGGATGTCACTCCTCCTGACACCCGCTGCGATCCTCCTTATGTGAATGTCGGGATCAGCTGTTCTCAGGGCTACAGAGCCAGGAGAACAGCTGACGCTGAGCCGTAGGTATACATCGTATATCTACTGCCCAGCAAGAACTTACAGTGAGCTTGCAATGTGTATACAGTATACACATTGCTGGCTCACTTAACCCCTTGCTGAGCTGTGCGCTATGCGCAAGCCCAGCAAGGGAAGAGTTAACTTACACTGCTGGACAGTGTAGGTTAACCCTTTGTGCGGTATACACTTTATACAGCTATCTATAGATAGCTGTATACAGTGTATACAGAAGACGAAGTCCAACTTACTTCCCTCGAGTCCCGGGCGGGGTTCGTGTAGCTCCGCCCCCTAGTGATGACGTCATTAGGGGGCGGAGCTACAGAAGGGAACAAGGCTAATTAATCTGAAGCTCTGTTCACATTGTACGTTATGTATAATGTGAACAGACCCTTCTGGCAGTGTCTACCCAGACAGGGAGACTCCAGCTGTTGCTAAACTACAACTCCCAGCATGCCCAGACAGCCAAAGGCTGTCTGGGCATGCTGGGAGTTATAGTTTTGCACCAATTGGTGGCTCCCTGTTTGGATAGACATTGCATCATGGGTGCTCTCCCCAGCGGACAGCGCCAAAAATGTCATAACCAATTTTTTGTGTTTTTTTCTTCTCGTTTCAGATCCGTGTATGCAGAGGATTACTGCGGATTCGATGGATTACGGCGGATTATTTATTTTTTCCTTTAATAAAATGGTTAACGAGGGCTGTGGGGGAGTGTTTTTTTAAATAAAATAATTTTTCCAATGTGTTGTGTTTTTTTTTTTTTTATTGAATTTTCAAGGTTAGTAGTGGACGCTGTCTTATTGACGGAATCCATTACTAGGCCAGGGCTTAGTGCTAGCCCCAAAAACAGCTAGCGCTAACCCCCAATTATTACCCCGGTACCCACCGCCACAGGGGTGCCGGGAAGAGCCGGTACCAACAGGCCCGGAGCGTCAAAATGGCGCTCCTGGGCCTAGGCGGTAACAGGCTGGCGTTATTTAGGCTGGGGAGGGCCAGTAACAATGGTCCTCGCCCACCCTGGTAACGTCAGGCTGTTGCTGTTTGGTTGGTATCTGGCTGAGAATGAAAATACGGGGAACCCTATGCGTTTTTTTTTTACATTTTTTTATTTAAATTTAAAAAAAAAAAACGCATAGGGTTCCCCGTATTTTCATTCTCAGCACAATACCAACCAAACAGCAACAGCCTGACGTTACCAGGGTGGGCGAGGACCATTGTTACTGGCCCTCCCCAGCCTAAATAACGCCAGCCTGTTACCGCCTAGGTCCAGGAGCGCCATTTTTGACGCTCCGGGCCTGTTGGTACCGGCTCTTCCCGGCACCCCTGTGGCGGTGGGTACCGGGGTAATAATTGGGGGTTAGCGCTAGCTGTTTTTGGGGCTAGCACTAAGCCCTGGCATAGTAATGGATTCCGTCAATAAGACAGCTTCCGCTACTAACCCTGAAAATTCAATAAAAATAAAAAAAAAACACAACACATTGGAAAAATTATTTTATTTAAAAAAACACTCCCCCACAGCCCTCGTTAACCATTTTATTAAAGGGAAAAAAAATTATCCGCCGTAATCCATCGAATCCGCAGTAATCCTCTGCATACACGGATCTGAAACGAGAAGAAAAAAAAACACAAAAAATTGGTTATGACATTTTTGGCGCTGTCCGCTGGGGAGAGCACCCATGATGCAATGTCTACCCAAACAGGGAGCCACCAATTGGTGCAAAACTACAACTCCCAGCATGCCCAGACAGCCTTTGGCTGTCTGGGCATGCTGGGAGTTGTAGTTTAGCAACAGCTGGAGTCTCCCTGTCTGGGTAGACACTGCCAGAAGGGTCTGTTCACATTATACAAAACGTACAATGTGAACAGAGCTTCAGATAAACTAGCCTTGTTCCCTTCTGTAGCTCCGCCCCCTAATGACGTCACCACTAGGGGGCGGAGCTACACGAACCCGGCCCGGGACTCGAGGGAAGTAAGCTGGACTTCGTCTTCTGTATACAGCTATCTATAGATAGCTGTATATAGTGTATACCGCCCAAAGGGTTAACCTACACTGTCCAGCAGTGTAAGTTAACTCTTCCCTTGCTGGGCTTGCGCATAGCGCACAGCTCAGCAAGGGGTTAAGTGAGCCAGCAATGTGTATACTGTATACACATTGCAAGCTCACTGTAAGTTCTTGCTGGGCAGTAGATATACGATGTATACCCACGGCTCAGCGTCAGCTGTTCTCCTGGCTCTGTAGCCCTGAGAACAGCTGATCCCGACATTCACATAAGGACGATCGCAGCGGGTGTCAGGAGGAGTGACATCCCTGGGATCTGTCCCTTACTGCAGGTACTAATACTCCCAACATGGAGCACACTCTGCTCCATGCTGGGAGCTGTAGTACCTGCATTAATAGACATATGGCAGCCAGTGTAACTTCTGACACCCGCTGCGATCTGTCTATTAATACAGGTACTACAGTTCCCAGCATGGAGCAGAGTGTGCTCCATGTTGGGAGTATTAGTACTTGTAGTAAAGGAAAGATCACTGCGGGTATCACTCCTGACGCCCGCTGCGATCCTCCTGTATAATGTATGAATGCGGCGGCCGCTCTCCTATGGTCCCCTGCACGGCCGTATATATACACATATTCCTATTTCTCACAGAGAGCTGTGATTGGCTGGAACCATCTGGCCAATCACAGCTCTGCGGGAAATATGAATATGTGTACATATACGTGAGTGCAGGGGACCATAGAAGAGCAGCCGCCGCATCTATACATTATACAAGAGGATCGCAAGGGACCCCTGCGATCTGTCAATTAGTACAGGTAACTACTACTCCCATCATGGAAGAGTGTGTTCCATGCTGGGAGTAGTAGTACTACCTAAAAAATGTTTTAAAAAAAAGTGAAAAACACACACACACTACATTTTCATTATTGTCGGCTACATTTTTAGTGCTTTACCCGCTCACATAAATTGATCCCTGTTTAAAAATGAATAAACATTTCATAATAAAAAAGATACATTTCGTTAGATACAATTTTTTTCATCACCACTGTATCTTTTTTATTATGATTTTTTTATGATACCCTGCGAAATTTTAATAAAAAAGGTATCTCCATTATTTATTAGGATCGCTAAAGTCCAAAAAAAAAGACTAAAAAGATTTACCGAATGTACCCGAATACCGAATGTATCCGAAAAAAACAACACGAATACCCGAATACCGAATGTATCCGAAAAATCTAAACCGAAAATATTGCCGAACCGAAATTTTTTTCCAAAACGAAAAAACGAAACGAAATTAAACGAAAATTTTTCTAGTGCACAAGTCTAGTGATTTGCACAGGGGTGGCTGATTTTACAGCAGTTCTGACATAAACGCAAAAAAATAAATACCCACATGTGATCCCATTTTGGAACCTACACCCCTCACGGAAAGTAACAAGGGGTGTAGTGAGCCTTTACACCCCACAGGTGTTTGATGAATTTGGATGGAAAAATGAAAAAAACATTTTTTTTCACAAAAATGCTGGTGTTACCCAAAATTTTTCATTTTCACAAGGAAACATAGGAAAAAAGCCCCTCAAAATTTGTAACCCCATTTTTTCTGAGTAAGAGCATACCCCATATGTGGATGTAAAGTGCTCGGCGGGCGAACTACAATGCTCAGAAGAGAAGGAGCACCATTGGGATTTTGAAGATAAAATTTGTCCGGAATTGAAGGCCATGTGTGTTTACAAAGCCCCCATAGAGCCAGAACAATGGAACCCCCCACATATGACCCAATTTTGGAAACTACACCCCTCACGTAATGTAATAAGGGGTACAGTGAGCATTTACGCCCCACAGGTGTCTGACAGATTTTTGGAACAGTGGTCCGTGAAAATGAAAAATGTAATTTTTCATTTGCACAGCCCACTGTTCCAAAGATCTGTCAAACGCCAGTGGGGTGTAAATACTCACTGCACCCCTTATTAAATTCTGTGGGTGGTGTAGTTTCCAAAATGGTGTCAAGTGGGGGGGTCCACTGTTCTGGCACCACGGGGGGGCTTTGTAAACGCACATGGCCCCCGACTTCTATTCCAACCAAATTCTGTCTTCAAAAGCTCAATGGCGCTCCTTCTCTTCTGAGCATTGTAGTGCGCCAGCAGATCACTTGATGTCCACACATTGGGTATTTCCATACTCAGAAAAAATGGGGTTACAAATTTTGGGGGTCATTTTCTCCTATTACCCCTTGTAAAAATATAAAATGTGGGGGAAAACCAGCAATTTAGTGAAAAAAATTTTTTTTTTCATTTACACATCCGACTTTAGCAAAAAGTCGTCAAACACCTGTGAGGTTTTAAGGCTCACTGTACCCCTTGATGTGTTCCTTGAGGGGTGTAGTTTCTAAAATAGTATGCCATGTGTTTTTATTTTGCTGTTCTGGTACCATAGGGGCTTCCTAAATGCGACATGCCCCACAAAAACCATTTCAGAAAAACTCACTCTCCAAAATCCCATTGTCGCTCCTTCCCTTATGAGCTCTCTACTGCACCCGCCGAACACTTTACATACACATATGAGATATTTCCTTACTCGAGAGAAATTGGGCTACACATTTTAGGAAGATTTCTCTCCTTTTACCCCTTGTAAAAATTCAAAAACTGGGTCTACAAGAACATGCCAGTGTAAACAATGAAGATTTTGAATTTTCTCCTTCAATTTGATGCTATTCCAGTGAAACACCTAAAGGGTTAACAAACCTTTTGAATGTCATTTTGAATACTTTGGGGGGTGCAGTTTTTATAATGGGGTCATTTTTGGAGTATTTCTAATAAGAAGGCCCTTCAAATCCACTTCAAAACGGAACTGGTCCCTGAAAAATCTTGATTTTGAACATTTTGTGAAAAATTAGAAAATTGCTGCTGAACTTTGAAGCCCTCTGGTGTCTTCCAAAAGAAAAAACATGTCAACATTATGATGCAATCATAAAGTAGACATGTTGTATATGTGAATCAATATATAATTTATTTGGAATATTAATTTTCCTTATAAGCAGAGAGCTTCAAAGTAAAAAAAAAAATGCAAAATTTTCAATTTTTTCATCAAATTTTGGAATTTTTCACCAAGAAACTATGCAAGTATCGACAAAATTTTACCACTAACGTAAAGTAGAATATGTCACGAAAAAACAATCTCGGAATCAGAATGAAAGGTAAAAGCATTCCAGAGTTATTAATGCTTAAAGTGACAGTGGTCAGATGTGCAAAAAATGCCCGGGTCCTACAGTGAAAATTGGCTGGGTCCTTAAAGGGTTAATGGTGGCACAGTATAGTTAAATAACAGTGGCACAGTATATAGTTAATTAATGGAAGCACAGTATATAGGGAATTAATAGATGAATTTGAATGGTGGCACAGTATATAGAGCAGGGGGGTAAGGGGGGTAAGGTATATAATTAAAGAGAAACTGACAGGCTGTTTACATGCACCATACCCAATACACTAGGTTAGAGTGCAGGAGAACAGGAGAAAGATAATGTTATACTTACTAAATGTGGACCAGCCGTTTTCTAGGTATTGCCCCACATTGCTAGTATGCAAATTCAGTCTTGTGCGCAATGGAGGCGGAGCTTCCCTGCCTCCATCCTGTATGCTGTGCTATGCCTGGCCGTCTTTGTATATTTATAATTCTTTTTTCTCCAACTCTTGTATATTGTAGCATGTAAGCATATATTAGTGTGGTGTCCATCTCTTCAGTGTAAGAACCAGAGCTGTGTGGAGATTCCTGCATAAGGTGGGTGCTGGGTGATTGGGGATGGGTGCTGGGTGATTGGTGATGGGTGCTGGGTGATTGGGGATGGGTGATTGGAGATGGGTGCTGGGTGATTGGAGATGGGTGCTGGGTAAGGCTGGGTACAGTGCACGTTCTGTCATATAGAGGTCAGACCGGGGCATATAGGGGGAGATTTATTAAAACCTTTGCAGAGGAAAAGCCCTCTGCAAAATGAAAGAAACGATCTGATTGGTTGCTATGGGTGACTGCACTGCTCTTTCTCTGCACAGGTTTTGACAAATCTCCTCTATAATACAGTATATTATAGTGCAGCTGTCACATGTTTTCTGTAAATAAGACTGGTAGCACAGCCAAAGTGTATATACACTTGGCAGACCTTCATAGAAACTGTTCTTGACTTTATTTTACAAAAACACCAAATTTTATGGGGGCTAGGAATGTTGAGGAGGCCCGGCAGGAGTCCACTGTATCCCTGGGCCGCAGCACATCTGCCCATTAAGTCTGGCAGACGTTTTTAAAATTATGAGAAGTGCCCTCATTTTTACTTGAGCCCAGGGCCGGCTTTGCCTATAGACAAAGTAGGCGGCCGCCTATAGCGCCCTCTTGAGGTGGGCGCCGCTCTGCCTGTTGCCGCAACTGCCCAGCGCCGCCAAGATAACACATGTATTGGGAGCGCGACAAGAAAAAAGCCGCACCCCCCATCTAATTATATCCCCTGCCCACCCAGCATGTTGATAGAGGAGCAGGGCCACCCCCCCCCCCCCTTCCCCACAACCCCCGACCGCATCCAGCTTCTCCGCGTAGCCGCGTTCACCATTCTAATTGCCCGCCCGCAGTTACTTCCAACCAGAAACAGCCTGCTGCGGGCCAGCACTGGATGACAAGTGATGCCCCTGACGCTGCGCAGGGGGACGTCACTCATCATCACTGGAGCGCGCGCCACTCGTCCTCACCAGAGCTGCTGGGGAAAAGAAGACAAGCTGCCCGCCCTGCCCGAAGGAATGAAATTGCAAGGGGAGGGGGATGGAGTGGTTAATGAAATGGTACAGGGGGAGGTGGGGTTAATGAAATGCCACTGGGGGAGGAGGGGGAAAAATGCAGGGTCTAACATGTTTGTCCCACAGATGCTGAAGAAAGGAAGTTTTGGCTGGAAGAAGACATCATGGCAGTCTGAGCCGGATGGAGAAGAAAAGAGGACGACGCTGATCAGAAAAGATTGTGAGTCTCTAAATATAATTGTAATCACTTATATGGTATGCAGATCTGTATACAGCTGGTATATACCTGTATATTAGTTTTTCCCAACCAGGGTGCCTCCAGATGTTGCAAAACTATAACTCCCAGCATGCCCAGCCAGCCTTTGGCTGTCCGAGCATGCTGGGAGTTGTAGTTTTGCAACAGCTGGAGGCACCCTGGTTGGGAAACACTGATCTAATCCCTCTATGTGTGATATTGCCTGCTGAGAATGGGGTTTGTTACAAAGTGTAAACCCAGTAGTAAGGAGATTACATGAGGAGGAGGTTTGTTACAGTGTGTCACCCCAGTCGTAAGGAGATTACATGAGGAGGGGGTTTGTTACAGTGTCACCCCAGTAGTAAGGAGATTACATGATGAGGAGGTTTGTTACAGTGTGTCACCCCAGTAGATGGAGATTACATGAAGAGGAGGGTTGTTACAGTGTGTCACCCCAGTAGTAAAGTGATTACATGAGGAGGAGGTTTGTTACAGTGTGTCACCCCAATAGTAAGGAGATTACATGAGGAGGAGGACATGTGGACATGCCACATTATCAACATAATGCAAACATGTCCGAAAGGCCTTGAACCGGGGAACTGTCATGGCCATACTGTAGAGCAGGTTCTGGTAGAGGATGTCCCTTCTTCAGTACTGCCTGACACTAGGATTTTTAACTAGGCCCATATGCAGCACAAGGCCCCAAAAGGTCCTCATTTCGGCTGCATTGACAGCGTACCATCCATTGGGTCTAGCTAAAAATGAGCCCGGGTTAGCTGCGATGAACTGTTGGGGATACAGGTTCGTCTGGTAAACCATCAGATTGACAAAGTCTTCACTGAAAAAAAAACAAAAATAGAAATTTCAGTGAAAATGCTCTGCGGGCCATTTCCCTACTCTAATGGGGGGTAAAGTGTATGTATGTGTGAGGGAAAAACTTTATATTGTTGTATGTGCTTTGTCTGGTGTGTGCTTTTACTTCCTGCCCTACCCTAACCTGCCATAACCCTCCCTAACCCACCACCTAACATAAAAATATAAAAATATTAAATAAAACTAAACTAAAAGAAAAAGAAACCTCCCCCCCCCCCCAAAAAAAAAAAAATCATTCTAGCGCAAAAAACCCTGCGCAAAAAAAAAAGTGTTTACCTAATCAGTGGTGTGCGCACTGATTTGCGCTTGGAGGCGGCAGGGGGAGCAGAGGTCAGTGGGGGATCCTGCGACTCAGCCCAGAACAGTGGCTGGTGGCACGTACACAGGCCCCCCACACAAAAAAAAATTAAAAAAACACTAAAACCCCCAAAAAAGCACCTGCCTGAACCCCAAAAAAACGCTGATCAGTGATAAATCACTGACAGCGGTGGGGCAGGCCGCACACACAGGTACAGTCCTTCCACACAGCACAGGCCTGCTGCTGGTGGCACAGACCGCCTATAGGTGCAAATACTGGTATGCCCTGTGTCCTCAAGGTTAAATCACATAACCTTGTTATGTTTTAGTCTTCATTACAGAGGGGATCTCATCTTTTTGGTTAATATGGTAATCATTAATTATTTTCTAGCATTTTTATGACATTTTGCAAAATATCAATATTTCTCAATTCGCCAGTGTAAATGAACAAAGTGATCAATAGTAAAAATATCACTTGTCTAATTGTGATGTGTAAATGGTTGTCTTTGTCTTTCTGACTGATTCTATCAAACCACATTTGGTATTAGTCCTCCTAGTCTTATATTTGTTCAGTCATTTACTCCAAAAGAATCATCCTATAGGGATCACCACTACAGGGAAAGTATTATACTAGATACCCATTAATATATATTACACCAAAGAAAAGGGTATGAGAAACTCATTAAAATAGATGCAAATTCATGCAAAAATCTTTAATAGAAAAAGTAGATCAATAAAACATACATAAAATAAAGCTGGCACAGTGTGATAGCAACATGGATGACAATGACATGGGAAAGATAGTTAAATACTTTGTATATACAAAAATGATAAAGAGCAACCTATCATCAACTTATAGGATAAAGTACAAGTGTAAAAAGCATAATCAGATAGGGAGCACGAGTAATGAACCAGTACCAAATGATATAGAAACCTTACCCAGGTCAATGCCAGACCCCTACATATGTTTCGCTCCGTCGAGCTTCCTCAGGGGGTGTGAGGAAGAGTTTTTAAGTTTTTGCATTTTAGTTTTTTCCTCCTTACATTTTAAAAATCATAACTCTTTCAATTTTCCACCTAAAAATCCATATTATGGCTTATTTTTTGCATCACCAATTCTACTTTTCAGTGACAGTCATTGTACCCAAAAATCCACGGCGAAATGGAAAACAAATAATTGTGCAACAAAATCAAAGAAAAAACGCCATTTTGTAAATTTTGGGGGCTTCCGTTTCTACGCAGTGCATATTTTGGTAAAAATGACACCTTATCATTATTCTGTAGGTCCATACGGTTAAAATGGTACCCTACTTATATAGGTTTAATTTTGTCGGACTTCTGGAAAAATAACTACATGCACGAAAATTTATACGTTTAAAAATATCATCTTCTGACCCCTATAACCTTTTTATTTTTCCCAGTACAGGCTAATTTTTTATCTGAAGTTTTTATCGGTACCATTTTTGTTTTGATCTGACTTTTTGATCACTTTTATTCATTTTTTAATGATATAAAAAGTGACCAAAAATACGCTTTTTTGGACTTTTGAATTTTTTTACGTGTACGCCATTGACCGTGCGGTTTAATTAACAATATATTTTGACACTCAGAGATACCACATGTTTATTTTTATTTACACTTTTATTTTTTTTATGGGAAAAGAGGGGTGATTCAAACTTTTATTAGGGAAGGGGTTAAATGATCTTTATTAACACTTATTTTTTTGCAATGTTATAGCTCCCATAGGTACCTATAACACTGCACACACTGATCTTTTATACTGATCACTGGCGTGTATTACCACGCCTGTGATCAGTTTTATCGGCGCTTCACTGTTCCTGCCTGGATCTCAGGCGCGGAGCAGTCATTCGCCGATCGGACACCGAGGAGGCAGGTAAGGTCCCTCCCGGTGTCCTGTAAGCTTTTGGAACGCCGCGATTTCACCGCGATTTCACCGCGGCGGTCCCGAACAGCCCGACTGAGCAGCCGGGATACTTTCACTTTCGCTTCAGACGCGGCGGTCAGCTTTCATCGGCACGTCTGAAGGGTTAATACAGGGCATCACCGCAATCGGTGATGTCCTGTATTAGCCACGGTCCCGCGTGATGATGGCCACCGGGACTGACCCGATATGACGCGGGGTCACTGCGTGACCCTGCGGCATGTCGCGGGAGCCGGCAGAGGACGTAAATATACGTCCTTCGTCGTTAAGGAGTTAATAGAAGTAATTTACAAATCTATTTAACTTTCTGGCACCAGTTGATTAAAAAAAAAAGTTTTCCACGGGAGTACCCCTTTAATCCCTAAAGAACATCAGGTTTTTTCATTTTTACACTTTCATTTTTTCTACCTCACATTCTAAAATTCATAACCCTTTGAATTTTCTACCTAAAGACCCATATGAGGGCTTGTTTAAGTGCCACCAATTTTACTTTGTAATGACATCAATCATTTCACCACAAAATCTATGGCATAAGTTTTGGGGGCTTCTGCTTCTACGCAGTGCACATTTTGATAGAACTTTTTGATCATTTTTAATAAAAAAAAATTTTAAGTACACAAAGTGACCAAAGATACGCAATTCTGTACTTTTTTTTACGTATATGCCATTGACAGTGCGGTTAAAATAACATTATATTTTTATAGTTTGGACATTTACGCACGCAGCGATTTTTTTTTATTGGAAAGGGGGGTGATTCTAACTTTTATTAGGGAGGGGGTTAAATCACTTTTATGGACTACTTTTTACTCTTTTTTACACTATTTTATAGTCCCTATAGGGGACTATTACATGCAATCATTAGATTGCATACACTGTTCAATTCTATGCCATAGCATTGATCAGTGTTATCAGTGCTCCATTGCTCCAGCCTACCATGGCTGACTGGAGCTTTGGATTACTCATCAAATGGCAAGGAGGCAGGTAAGGGCCCTCCCGCCATCCTCTCAGCTGATCGGGACACCGCGTTTTCACTGCGGTGGTCCTGATAAGCATCGCTGAGCAGCCGGGAAGTGTTTTTTAACATTTTAAACACAATCAACTTTGATTGTTGCATCTAAGGGGTTAATGGCAGGCATCACTGCAATCAGTGATTTCTGGCAGATAGCCGCCAGGACCACCCCCGCTATGACCCTTGTTCAGCTCCTGAATGTGCGTTATAGAAGGGAAGTGGGAAAAGGGCGTACTGGTATGCCCTTTGTCCTTAAGAGGTTAATCAAAGAATTTTCCTTATTCAAAAAAAAAATTGGGGTGCAGGTGTATGGACTACTTTCACTATGGATTTAATGGTAACCTGAGATTAGAAAAAGGGTCTACACTTTTTTTCTACTACAGCACCACTCTTGTCCATAGGATGGATCTAGTATTGCAGTTTATCCCCATTCAAATGATTAGCTGCAATAATAACAATAATAATAATAATTGTTTATTTATATAGCACACACAAAGATTACACTCAGACTGGTAACTGTCCCCATTGGGGCTCATATTCTAAACCTATCAGTATGTTTTGAAGGGAGGGAAGAAATCAGAGTACCTGTAGGAAACTCACACAAACACGGAGAGAACATTTAACTTTGCAGATGTTGTCCTTGGTGGAATTTAAACCCAGAACCCCAGCGCCCAGTGCTAACCACTGAGCCACCGTGCTCAGTAAAGACTTTTGTAACACAGGCTTTTTTAACTTTTAATTACTAAAAAAAAAATCTCTAGAACTCATGGCAAACAAAGTAGATAATCTCTCATGAGGATTTACTGTACTGGAAGCAAATGTTTTAAGCCATTTACAAGGTTAATTTACTGAAGAAAGGAGATTGTCCAGTGCAGTTGAGTATGGAACGGAGCTGCTTATTGTGGAATAAACTTCGGTACATGGACAAAGTAGAGATAGGTGACGCGTTTTGCTTAGTCATACAAATTGTGAGAAGATGTACAAGCCTTAAATAGGGAATGTATCCCATGGTCTCCGAATCCAGGAGAATCATCACAGAATTAAAATCCCCTCCCACCCATGCAGTATGGGGTAATATGGAAAATATATCATATAATATCCATATTATGAAATATCACGATGGTTATAAAACATGTATAAAAAAGGAAAACTTATGTCATTTTATTAATCAGCAATTAAAACACCAAAGTTATACATGTATGGTGTTATGAATAAAAAAATGTTTTAAAAATAAAAACCATGGCCACCTAGTATGAAGTAGGAGTGAAAAAAGAAATGTTTACATATATAGCACACAGAATATATGTGTGGATTTGTTACTAGATTCACTCCCCACCCTAGGCTTGTAAATAACAAAGAGAGACATAGAGCGAGGATATGGTGCATATATATATATATATATATATATATATATATATATATATATGTTTTTTAATTGCTGATTAATAAAATTACATATGGTTTTCCTTTTTTATCCATGTTTTACAACCATCATGATCTTTTATAATATGGATATTGTGTGATTTATTTTCCATGTTACCCCATACTGCATGGAGGCATCAGGACTGAACATGAGGCTGTGATGCACCTGTGCAGAGTAGGAGGGGATTTTTATTCCGTGACAAATCTCCTGGATTGGGAGACCACGGGATACATTCCCTATTTAAGGTTTGTACATCTCACAAATTGTATGACTAAGGCCCGATTGCAGGGCTGAAACGCGTCACTTATCTCTACTTTGTCCATGTACCGAAGTTGATTCCGCAATAAACAGCTCTGTCACATACTTATCTGCATTGGACAATCTCCTTTCTTCTCTTATCAAGCTACAATCGTAGCCCACGCCAGTCCGATCGCTGCGGGATAGGGAAGTGAGCTGAGAACTTTCCAACATTTCTTAAGGTTGATTTACTGTACAAGTATTCATGATGCCAGAGAAATATTGGCAGAGCATGAAATTTAAAACCTCTGGTCTGCATACACAAGCTACAATGACATTTAATTGTGTTAAATATAAAACCATTCATAATACAGCACCTGAGACTATGACCATCATATGAGATGGTATTAACTTCTGTTATAAAAAAGTCTTGATGCTAATCTAAATGAAACATTAATATACCATTTTAAAAAAATATGAATATTACTCAATATTCCAATGTAAATGCACACAGTGGTCATTCATAAAAGTATCCCTTTTATAATTTTGATGTGTGACTGGTTACCCCTGTCCTTTATGGTGTGTTTTATCAAACCACATCATAAATACTAAAAATATGAAAACTTCCCTGTAAAGAGGGGAAAGGGAGGGGTGTATAAAATATGAACACAGGATTTCATATAGCAACTAATCCAATCTTAATTTATCTGTAGTGACAGTTTGTAAGATTGAAAAAAAGACAAGAGTCCATCAAGTTCAACATAAAACTCTACTGTTGATCCAGAGGAAGGCATCCCCCCCCCCCACCACCACCCCATAAGGCTGATGGATCAATGTTCTATCCATATAAATCTAGTATCCATAACTTGCAATATTATATTTTTCCAGAAAACATCCAGCCCCCCTTCACCTTGTTTATTGAGTCAGACATCACAACATCATGTGGCAGAGTTCCATAGTCTCATTGCTCTTACAGTAAAGAATCCCCTTCTGTGATGATAGTGAAACCTTCTTTCCTCTGGATGTAGGGGATGCCCCCTTCTCATGGTTACCGGCGTAGGTATGAAAAGATCACTAGAAAGATCTCTGTACTGCCCATTCATATAATTGTAAATTGTGATCAGATCACCCCTAAGACATCTTTTCTCCAAACTAAATAACTCCAAGCTTTATAACCTCTCTCGGTTGTGTAATCCTTCCATACCATCAATTATCCTTGACACCCTCCTCTGCACCCTCTCCAGCTCAGCCATGTCTTTCTTATATACAGATGCCCTGAATTGGACACAATACTCTGTCTGTGGTCTGACTAATGATTTATATGAACATAGTAATGCTGTTATGTCTGGGCAGGAAAGGAGTGCACACAATTCTCGCCCACTCCTCTGTCCCTGCCTACTTACATACCTGCCCTAGATGACAGGTCTGTAACCACAGTGACAGTCCCTTCCTAAATATATGAGAGACAGTCAAAAAGTCAAAACAATAAACTACAAAACTGACAAAAGGCTGGAGGTACACGACTAACAGAAAACAAACCTAAACACGCACACACAAAAATACATAGTCAGAGGGCCGAGTCTAATCCTGGAGAGCATGAAGTATGGTAACAGAGTATCAAAGGGAAGTCAAAAGGCAAGCCAAAAGTCAAAAAACCAGAATAAACAGAATGAGGACAGAGATAGCTAGGTAAGTTACTAAGAACTATCACAAGCAGAGAATGACTGAAAAGGACCTCCTTATAAATGCCTGAGCTGCAACCAGGAAGATTCTAATTGGCTCAGAATGCTTAACCACACCCAGGAGCACAGAGGCATCATCCCAGCAACCAAAACAAATAACAGGGCTAGAAATCATTAACCCTATGGGTTCTGGCAGAACCAGTCATCACAGTAACCCCCCTTTTAAGAGGGGCCACCGGACCCTTACAAATCTTAGCGGGTCGAGAGACAGATGGGCCATCGATCTCCTCTATCGTGTCCTCATCCTCAATATACCCTCCTGGGACTAATTTCCCAAGTTTGGGAACCCTTACTTAAAATTTAACTTTTATTGGTTTATATCAAAATGTGGTATTGTGAGGAAAAAAAAATGTTGATAAAAACCACAGTCATTGGGTCAGTTTTGGGTTAATATAGTATATCCCCACTCAATTTAAGATATATGACTACTCGATTGAATTGACTTTGGAGGGGGCGGAGCATGTGAGCGGACGCGTGTTTGAGCGCCGCTCTGAGCACCTGGTGCAATCAGCCGGCCAGCTGATGAACTGATCCCTAGTGTTTGCAATAGAGGGCCTGCTGCTGTGGAGCGCTGCGAGTGAGCTGCTCGGACCATGAGAGTGCCGTACCTGAGCGGCGATACCCAGAGCTGCCTGTCGCTGGTGTGAGGAAAAGGTTGTGAGTGTGGAGGCCGCCGTGGAGGGACTGCTGCTGTTGAGAGCCCATGGGAGTTGGGAGACAGGACCGGTGGAGGAGCGGAGAGACGTCGGCTGTAGCTGCGCTCGGAGGTGAGAGGAGGCGGAGACTCACGTGGGACGCCGGCTCTGGGAAGCGAGAGTGGAGAGACGGAGTGGAGGGGAAGGAGCGGTGGTGGTGAGAGGAGCAGAGCTCCAGAATGTGTATAATTTAATGGAATAGGGAACTAAATAAGGAAACCCCTGGATTTGTTTTTGGCAAGAACCTATAGAGAACTGGGACATTTTGATGTTGTTGCTGTGGCTACTGGTGAGCCCCAATTCTAAAAAGGAACTATTTGTGCTGCTCCGATATTCAGGACTCTCCCATTAACAACTAATAGTTTACTCTTATTAATACAGGTTCTAGCATATGTCGTGTATGGTCACGCCTTGCCTTAGTGGCATATACTCGGGGGTACACTGATTCCTGCATAGATACAAGGGAACTCATAATAGCATGTATACAAAAAGAATATCGAGTTCAGACAACACCTTAATAATTAAAATCATGATTTTATTAAAGCAATTTAAAAAACAATGTAAACAGACGCTAATGATTGGAGATGGGATTAAGGTTAGATTCCAGTACAAAAGAATAGGGCTACTGCCAGCTACAATAGGCTTGCATATAATATAGTATAGAAGGTAATCAGTATGGTTTCTCAGTTTCAAAGAGAACTGCACTACACATAAATTATTACTACTAAAGTGCTCTATACACGGTATTTATAGTATACACTAACCACAATTGTGGGTTTTACTAAATATAAATTAGTGCAAAGAAGTGCCTGAGTATATTACAACACAAATGTGCATATATACATACAATGTATTAAAATAATAATATTGCGCAACAGTAATATAACAATATAATAATCACTCAAGCACTATCTATGGATACATGCAGACTGCAGAGAGACACAGAAACTAATCAAAGCGCATATAATAACCTTACCCATATTGAGCTGCGGAGCCCTGACCCCTACGATCGTTTCGGTTTCCCTTTATCAAGAGGTATTCTGCCCCGTGTGACGTCACGCTCCGCCCCTCAATGCAAGCCTACGGGAGGGGGCGTGATAGCTATCACGCCCCCTCCCGTAGGCTTGCATTGAGGGGCGGAGCGTGACGTCACACGGGGCAAAGGCGTGACGTCACACGCCGCCGGCCCTGTAGTCGCCTGTAATCAGACCCAGAGCAAACACGCTCCGGGGACTGATTACAAACGGGGTGCCGCGTGCATGATCACGGGCGTCCCCAGCTGCGGGACTCCCGCGATCAGGCATCTTATCCCCTATCCTTTGGATAGGGGATAAGATGTGTAAGCACCGGAGAACCCCTTTAAGGGGAAAAAGGTATAAACCGGCTGGATTACCGGGTGGGGAGGATCAAGATAGAGGATTGCTGGAAATTTGGCAGTAGGTTTTTTTTTTTGTCCCAAACACTTGAATGAGGGTATTGGTTTGGGATGTAAGGGGGCTGGCGGAAAGGGTAAGACGAGCAGCAGTCCATAAAGTAATTGAGAAACATCTACCAGGTATTATTTGTCTATTAGAGACGCACTTGACAAAAGACAACATACATATTTTGCAGAGGAAGTGGGTTCTGAAACAATTCCATTCAGTGCAAATGCTATTCCAGAGGGGTAAGTGTGTTAATACATAAAGGGCTGAAGGTAGAGGTGTTAAGTTCAAAAACAGACAAAGAAGGAAGGTATGTATTTCTGGTGCTAAATTGGGAGGGAAAAAGACTGCTGCTCGCTTTCATCTATGTGCCACCCCCTTTTCATTAGGAATATTTCATGAGTTATGTCGGTTTTGACAATGATAAAGGAGGTATCCCAATTATGGTGATGGGAGATAATAATGCAGTAATGGATGAAGGGAAAGATAGATTAAGGATAGGGAGACAAAATCGGAGTGGTGGTACAAGGGGATTAAAGAGAATGGTGGAGGAATTAGGATGGGTCGATTACTGGAGAGAGCGGAACCCGTAATTAAGAACATTCTCGTGTTATAATAAATCTAAGGAAACATTATCTCATATAGACATGATAACTGGGGATAGGGAGATTATACAATGGCTAAAGGGTATAAAATATGAGCCCCGAAGTATATCTGATCATACACCGGTAATGCTCCAAATGGTAAATAGAAAAACACGCTAGATAAGTACGAGAATAGATCCATTTTGGATAGAAATATGGGGAGAGGATAGTGAGATAGGGGGAAAAATAAAAGCACACATTGAGATTAATGATGGAACAACTTCGGAGGGGATGGTCTGGGATGCCTTCAAGGCAGTATTGCGAGGTATTTGTAAGGAGAGAATAGTAAGGATGAAGAAAAGATCAAAGAAAGAGGAAGAAGAGATGAAAAAGAAAGTAGAGAAAGCAGAACAGTGCTTTGTAGTAACAGGGTTGGAAAAAGATAGAAAGGAATGGGAGAATGTAGTACCCATATATATACCTCACAGGTTAAAGTAGGGCAGGAAGAAATACGAAAATATGTGGAGGAATGTGAGCTACCAAAACTAACGGAGGAAATGGTAGAGATGTTAGAGGGAGAGATTACAGAAAGTGAAGTATGGAAGGTGGTAAAAGAGGCACCCAGATCAAAGGCTACGGGCCAGTGGGGGGATACCATTCGAGCTGTATAAAAAATATTCGAGTATTTTAGTTCCCAGGCTAGTGAAACTATTTAAACACATTCTAAAAAGAGGAATATTGCCCCCTTCAATGAAGGAAGCAATAGTAACGCTAATTCTTAAACCTGGAAAAGATGAATGTGAGCCAGACACGTATAGGCCAATTTCGCTGCTAAATACCGATACGAAGATATTGGCAAAAGTTCTAGCAGTAAGGTTGGCAAAGGTAATGCCCCTATTAGTCTCGAAAGATCAATGTGGATTCATGAGTGAAAGAACTACAGCAGATAATGTGAGAAGATTGTTTGGGAATTTACAGATGAGGGAGGAGGGGGGGAGGGGACCGCTCCATCCTGTCGTTGGACGCTGTTAAGGCTTTTGACAGGGTGGAGTGGTCCTACCTCTGGACAGTAATGAGGGAATATGGGTTTGGGGAAGGATTTATGAAGTGTATAGGAATTTTGTATGACTCCCCTAAGGCAGCGGTTCTGATAAATGGTGTGCAATCGGAAGGATTTCAACTGACCAGAGGAGCCAGACAAGGCTGTCCTCTGTCCCCCCATTTCTTTGCCCTATATATTGAGCCATTGGCAATAAGGATCAGGAATAATGAGAGGTTAGAGGGGTTCGGATGTCGGGGGATAGAGGACAGAATATCACCCTTTGCGGACGATATATTGCTTTATATTCGGAACACACAGCAGACATTGAAGGAGATTATAGAGGAAATAGAGGAATTCAGGAATAAATCAGGATTAAGTATAAACTGGAACAAAACTGTATTAATGCTACTAGACAAGCAAATGTCCCATGAGAGACTCAAGATAATATGAGATGGAGAGACGTTCAAGTATTTGGGAATAAATGTAGGAAAGCAAGTTAAAAAATATCCGGAACTAAATGTTTGGCCCATCCTAAGAAAAATAAAAGTAAAAATAAAAATCTGGTTAGGTTTACCACTTAGTACGGCGGATAGGATTTGCCTATTGAAGATGATCATTTTACCTCAGATACTGTTTGTGTTGACCAATAGTCCGGTATGGTTAGGAGAACAAGTTTTTTAGGCAGTTGAAACCATGGAAAGAGAACTTGTCTGGAAGGGGAAAAAAAACAAGAATGAAATCAAGTTATCTAAGTA
The DNA here is from genome assembly GCF_029499605.1 of Hyla sarda. Classification (NCBI taxonomy): domain Eukaryota; kingdom Metazoa; phylum Chordata; class Amphibia; order Anura; family Hylidae; genus Hyla; species Hyla sarda. The sequence goes on along the minus strand of NC_079189.1, from coordinate 379,995,198 downwards.
GAGGGGTGAATAATGGAGGACTAGCTGTTCCAGATTTTAGACTATATTACATAGTTGCACAGTTGAGGTATGTAAAGAAATGGAAAGAAAAAGATGTCTGTGCGAATATGATAAAAGGGAAAAAAGATGAGTTATGAGATATGGGAGAATTCCTGGAATCTAAGCTGGGTGGAAAGGATCCCATAGAGGAAATCATGGGTAAAGTATGGAAACAAATGAAAAAAGTAATGAAGGTGAAAGGTTCATTTGCATATACAAGGTTATTTAATAACACAAGATTTAAATAATTAGAGGGGCAGGAATGGCAATTTTTTAGTAAATATAATTTGAAATTTTTAGCACAATTTTTTGAAGAAGAAAAACTCAGAACATTTGAGGATCTGAGCGCACAGTTTAAAATTCCTACCAATATGATGTCACTATTTAGGTATGCACAATTAAGAGAGGCAGTCAAAAAAATTGACAAGAAAGAGGAATTGAGAATTAATGACTGCCCAATAATGAAGGTGTTAAGGGAAGGCACAGATAAAAAAAATAATTTCTAAGATGTATAAAATAATGGTGGATGTTAGAAATAAGGGAGAAAAGCACTTTAGTGTAAAAGAATGGGAGAAGGATATAGGACAAGTAACAGAAAGGGAATGGAGGGGATTTGGGAAGAGAACCTTAATATTATTTAAAATAGTTCACATAGAGTTACCCAATTTTTTATAACACATAGGTTATATTACATGCCGCAACTCCTGGGAAAAATAGACAAATGTAAAAAATACAAATGCCCAAGATGTGAGAATGAAGGAATGGGGTTCTTCCATATGTATTATGAGTGTCCTGTGCTTAAAGAATTCTGGACGAAGGTGGCACGGATAATAGAAGGAAGGCTAGAATTGAAGGGAGGTGATAAATTGATATCTTGGTTATTAGGGGGAGTAGGAATGGAAGGAAGAAAGACGGACGAGATTCTAAGAGGGAAAGTGCAATTTGCAACAAGACTATTGGTGGCAAGAAAGTGGATGTCTAAAGAAGCTCCAACAGCTGCCCCCTCCTATTGACTTGCATTGAGAGGCGGGATGTGACGTCACACGGGGGTGGAGTCGTGACGTCACGATCTTCCGTCCCGGTGGTCGGAGAGTGGTGGAGAGTCTTAGATAAAGGTATAAGGTGGTAATATAATAATAATAATAATAATATCCAGGGGGTGGGTGGAGTGGGTGGGGTGATTATATATAAATATATTTGTAAGGAGAGGTGCTCTGTCCAATCGAAGCCAGTAGCAATTACAAGATGGATAGATACAATATTCTTTTCTCTTTTGCTCTTCTCCTTGTTGGTATGTTCTTTTTATTGTTTTTTTATTGGTTTCTGTCCTCCTTTTGGCACTCCTCCTCCCTCGTTCCTCTTGTATTAAAGTTGGAATGAAAATTGAGTGATTGAGAGCTTTTGTATTGCATCAAGTGAAGGAATTGAATGTGAGTAGTCTCCCCTAAAAAAAAAAAAAAAAAAAAAAGGAAAATATTCTTTCAAAGGTCCTCCCCAAAATTGTTGATCCTGGGGAGTGCATAATAAACGCATCAGCAGTGGAGCACAAGTAGTCAGAGAGGAGTGGGGCGTGAAGGCACAGCACTCTTCCCTGGCAAGGTGAGAAAAATTGTAAATACTAAACTAATAGGGAATGAGGAAAGTGAGGGGGAAAATAAATAAAACATTTTTTTGTGAGGAAGGAGGTGAGAGGGAGGAAATGAGTGGCGTGGTTGGGTCTGGATTGGAAGGTGGATTGTGAGAGGGGGAGGAGCCAAATGTTTTTTTTGGGGCATTGGAACCGGATGGGAGAAATGTATAGGGGGGGGGGGGTAAAAGGGAAAATTATTCTGAAATATCAATACACAATAGACAAAGAAAAATGGAAAAACAAGAAAAAAAAAAAGATATATGACTGCTCTTATCCAGGGGCCACTTCTGTTCAAAGGAATAATCCCTTTAGAATTTTACTCTATTTAGGTCATAGTCTCGATTCACTGTCCCAAGTAAGGGTTCCAGAGCTTGGGAAATTAGTCTCAGGAGGGCGTAAGCCTGAGTGGGAATTTGAGAAAGTATTATATATTTCCCGGGGAGACCCTTTATGGGTAACTTGGATTTATACTCATAGTCAATATCACACCATTCATTGGTGTCATCTAGCTCAATATTATCCTCATCGCAATCCTCAGACACAGGTTCAACATGAACAATTTTAGCTGGCTTCTTAGAACTCCCTGAAGATACATTACTTGATACAACAGGCACATTAATTCCCCCCAGAGACAAATTGTCAGGTTTACATTTTTGGGAATTGGAAAATACCTGTGCGCCCAAGTGGCCAGCACGATGACCACTTGGACGCGGACGTTTTGCACAGGTACTGATGAAATGAGTATCCTCTCCACAATAGAAACACAGGCCGTTGAGATACCGGAACCTTTTACACTTTTCTGGAGTAGATATGGAGCCAAGCTGCATGAGTTCCTCCTCAGACACCGGTTGATGAATGGAGAGACAGAGGAGGAACAACATTCTCGTCTACGTTCATGCAAACGTCTATCCAAATGTATCGCTAAAGTCATAGCTTGGTCTAAGATGTCAGGAGAGGGGTAGGTCACCAGCATGTCCATTTAGGATGTCAGATAACCCCAGTCTGAACTGGCAAATCAAAGCTGGGGTGTTCCATTTGGAAGCCACACACCACTTCTTAAAATCTGTGCAATATTCCTCGACAGGTCTACGTGCCTGTTTTAATGTACACAGCTGAGACTCAGCATACACAGCTCGGTCAGGTTCTGCATACAGAAGACCCAAACCAGCAAACAGAGAGTCCACAGAGAACAAATCAGGGGCATCAGGATAAAGAGAAAATACCCACTCTTGGGGACCTCCTTGCAAAAGAGACATAATAATACCAGCTTTTTGGACCTCAGTACCAGAAGAATGGGGTCTTAACCGAAAGTATAGCTTTAACTTTCACAAAAGGTTTTAAAAGCTTTTTGGTTCCCTGAAAAACACTCAGAAAGACTAACCTGAGGTTCCAAAGGAGCTGAAAGAGAAGTAAGAACAATTGAGAGTGAAGACTCAAGCTCCAAGATTATGGACAACAACCTCTGATTCAGCTGCTCCTGATGTTCAAGCCTCTTAATCAAGTCCTGGTTTATTCTAGACTGAGATTGAGACGATTCTTGCTGCTATACCTTCTTAGCTAAATCCTGGACCAACTGGGTTAGGTTCTGCATCTGACCAACAAAAGCTGTCATGGGGTCCATGACTAACAACAAAACAAATGCAGTAGTTGGGCCTGTGATAATGTCACGTCTGGTCAGGGAAGGAGCGCACACAATTCTCGCCCACTCCCCTGTCCCTGCCTACTTACATACCTGCCCTAGATGACAGGTCTGTAACCACGGTGACAGTCCCTTCCTAAATAAGTGAGGGACAGTCAAAAAGTAAAAACAATAAGCTACAAAACTTACAAAAGGTTGGGAAAGGCTGGAGGTACATGACTAACAGAAAACAAACCTAAACATGCACACACAAAAATATGTAGTCAGAGGGCCGAGTCTAAACCTGGAGAGCATGAAGTACAATAACAGAGTATCAAAGGGAAGTCAACAGCGAAACCAAAAGTCACAAAACCAGAATAAACAGAATGAGCACAAAGATAGCTAGGTAAGTTACTAAGAACTATCACAAGCAGAGAATCACTGAAAAGGGCCTCTTTATATATGCCTGAGCTGCAACCAGGAGGACTCTAATTGGCTCAGCAAGCTTAACCACACCCAGGAGCACAGATGCGTCATCCCAGCAACCAAAACAAACAACAGGGCTAGAAATCATTAACCCTATGGGTTCTGGCAGAACCAATCATCACAAATGCTCTTGGTAATGCAAGTGGTAATGCCACCCAAGATTCATAACTACCCTATCACAATATTCCCCTTATACCTTTTGGCATGCTTTATGCTAAAAAAAAATATTTATAAAAATTTCCTGTTTTATATTGACAATCAATATTTTATATTTGACACAAATAATAGTCTTTGTAGCTTGTGTATTGTCAGACCAACAGAGGTTTTAAACTGCATGTACTGCCAATACCTCTGTGGCCTCTTGATATTTGTACAGTACAATAATCTAGTATGGCTTAATGGCTTAAAGCTTGCCACCAATAGTCAGTTAAGATCATGTTCAAAATTGATGGAGTACATTATCCACTTTGTAGCCATTGGAATGCATGACTCTGTGTCTGGAATTGCAACTATTCACTTGAGACTGACTGTTCAATAATGTATCATTCTTTTTGAGGAAAAAAAGAACAAAAAAATTATAACAATAATAATAATACAGCCACTAAAACGATATACATCTAACAGAGTAATTATTGATCACTAGAGTATATATATATATATATATATATATATACACATATATACATATATGTGTGTGTGCGTGTGTGTGTGTGTGTGTGCGTGTGTGTAACTACTGATCAATTTACTGATATATCATAAGTTGCATTGTTGTGTTGCAAACTTGGTTTGAATAGAAAAACAAGTGCTTCTTATATTTGGGGATTTTCAAAATATCCACCAAAATATAAACTAGTCGCTTATACTAGAGTTTAACCTCTTCAGGACATAGGGCGTATGGATACGCCCTGCATCCCGAGTCCTTAAGGACCGAGGGCGTATCCATACGCCCGTGGGAATTCCGGCCCCCACCGCTAGCCGGTTGGGGACCGGAGCCGGATGCCTGCTGAAATCGTTCAGCAGGCATCCCGGCATATCGCCCAGGGGGGTCATTATGCCCCCCCATGTCGGCGATCGCCGCAGATCGCTGGACAATTCAGTCCAGCGATCTGCGGCAATTCCGGGTCAATCGGGTCTCCAGTGACCCGCTGACCCGGAATTACTGGCTGTTCGGGGGCGTCTCTGACGGCCCCGAACAGCCAGAGCCTGCAGGGGTGAGGTGGCACTGGTGCCACCTCACGATCGCCCTGATTCGTCGGCCGGTTTCCGGCCGACCAATCAGGGCGCCTGCTGCGGGTGTCACTCCCGCACCCGCTCCGCCCCTCTTCTGGAGGACGTGAGCGGGTGCGGGACGTGCACCCCGGGTGCTGGGGACCCCGATCCCCGGCGCCCCTGTTGGGATCGGGGCCCCAGGAGCAGCTGCGGCGGCGGGACTGACCTGCAGCGTCTGGATCGTTGGAGGTGAGTGACAGCCTCCTGCTGTTGCTTAGCAACAGCTCCCAGCATGCAAAAAGGGCATGCTGGGAGCTGTAGTTATGCAACAGCAGGAGGCAGACCACCACAACTACCAGCATTCCCTTATGGGCATGCTGGGACTTATGGTTTTGCAACAGCTGGAGGCACATTCTTTCTATGGAAAAGTGTACCTTCAGCTGTTGTATAACTACAACTCCCAGCTTGCACAAACAGCTAAAGTGCATGCTGGGAGTTGTAGTGGTGCATCTGCTGGTTGCATAACTACAACTCCCAGCATGCCCGTTGGCTGTCGGTGACTGCTGAGAGTTGTAGTTTTGCAACAGCTGAAGGCACACTGGTTGTGAAACTCAGAGTTTTTTTTTACCTAACTCAGTGTTTCACGACCGGTGTGCCTCCAGCTGTTGCAAACTACAACTCTCAGCAGTCACCGTACACCATGCACCGTACATGCTGGGAGTTGTAGTTTTGCAACAGCTGGAGGCACACTGGTTGTGAAACACTGAGTTAGGTCACAAACTCAGTGATACATAACCAGTGTGCCTACAGTTGTTGCAAAACTGCAACTCTCAGCAGTCACCGACAGCCAACGGGCATGCTGGGAGTTGTAGTTATGCAACAGCTGGATGTCCCCCCCAATGTGAACGTACAGGGTACACTCACATGGGCGGAGGATTACAGTAAGTATCTGGCTGCAAATTTTAGCTGCCGCAAACTTTCTGCTGCAGCTCAAATTGCCAGCGAGAAACTACTGTGAACCCCCGCCCGTGCGACTGTACCCTAAAAACACTACACTACACTAACACAAAAAATAAAATAAAAAGTAAAAAACACTACGTATACACATACCCCTACACAGCCCCCCTCCCCTCCCCAATAAAAATGAAAAACGTCTGGTACGCCACTGTTTCCAGAACGGAGCCTCCAGCTGTTGCAAAACAACTCCCAGTATTGTCGGACAGCCGTTGACTGTCCAGGCATGCTGGGAGTTTTGCAACAGCTGGAGGCACCCTGTTTGGGAATCACCTGCGTAGAATACCCCTATGTCCACCCCTATGCAATCCCTAATTTAGGCATCAAATGCGCATGGCGCTCTCACTTTGGAGCCCTGTCGTATTTCAAGGCAACAGTTTAGGGTCACATATGGGGTATCGCCGTACTCGGGAGAAATTGTGTTACAAATTTTGGGGGGTATTTTCTGCTTTTACCCTTTTTAAAAATGTAAAATTTTTGGGAAAACAAGCATTTTAGGTAAAAAAATTTTTTTTTTTTTTACATATGCAAAAGTCGTGAAACACCTGTGGGGTATAAAGGTTCACTTAACCCCTTGTTACGTTCCCCGAGGGGTCTAGTTTCCAAAATGGTATGCCATGTGGGTTTTTTTTTGCTGTCCTGGCACCATAGGGGCTTCCTAAATGCGGCATGCCCCCAGAGAAAAATTTGCGTTCAAAAAGCCAAATGTGACTCCTTCTCTTCCGAGACCTGTAGTGCGCCAGCAGAGCACTTTTCACCCCCATATGGGGTGTTTTCTGAATCGGGAGAAATTGGGCTTCAAATTTTTAGGGGTATTTTCTGCTATTACCCTTTTTAAAAATAAATTTTTTTTGGGAAAACAAGCATTTTAGGTAAAATATATATTTTTTTTTTACATTTGCAAAAGTCGTGAAACACCTGTGGGGTATTAAGGTTCACTTTATCCCATGTTACATTCCCCGAGGGGTCTAGTTTCCAAAATGGTATGCCATGTGTTTTTTTTTTTTGCTGTTCTGGCACCATAAGGGCTTCCTAAAGGTAACATGCCCCCCAAAATCCATTTCAGAAAAACGTACTCTCCAAAATCCCCTTGTCGCTCCTTCCCTTCTGAGCCCTCTACTGCGCCCGCCGAACACTTTACACAGACATATGAGGTATGTCCTTACTCGAGAGAAATTGGGATACAAATACAAGTAAAAATGTTGTCCTTTTACCCCTTGTAAAAATTCAAAAATTGGGTCTACAAGAACATGTGAGTGTAAAAAATGAAGATTGTGAATTTTCTCCTTCACTTTGCTGCTATTTGTGTGAAACACCTAAAGGGTTAAAACGCTGACTGAATGTCATTTTGAATACTTTGGGGGGTGTAGTTTTTATAATGGGGTCATTTATGGGGTATTTCTAATATGAAGACCCTTCAAATCCACTTCAAACCTGAACTGGTCCCTGAAAAATACTGAGTTTGAAAATTTTGTGAAAAATCGGAAAATTGCTGCTGACCGTTGAAGCTCTCTGGTGTCTTCCAAAAGTAAAAACACGTCAATTTTATGATGCAAACATAAAGTAGACATATTGTATATGTGAACCAAAAAAAATTTATTCGTAATATCCATTTTCCTTACAAGCAGAGAGCTTCAAAGTTAGAAAAATGCAAAATTTTCAAATTTTTCATCAAATTTACGGATTTTTCACCAAGAAAGGATGCAAGTATCGACAAAAATTTACCACTATGTTAAAGTAGAATATGTCACGAAAAAACAATCTCGGAATCAGAATGATTACTAAAAGCATTCCAGAGTTATTAATGTTTAAAGTGACAGTGGTCAGATGTGCAAAAAACGCTCCGGTCCTTAAGGCCAAAATGGGCTCCGTCCTGAAGGGGTTAAGGTGTTGAGCACTGTGAATAAGAATTACCCTGAGTGGAGATAGACAGGTCTTGCCTTACACTGTGCCAGTCAATGGACAAGATTCAGCTAGCTGGCAGAATCTGTGTGCACCATTCTGGGCTCCGATTACAGGGGTTCTTCATTCAGGTACATCTCATATAACGTGCACTTTAACAGTCTAAAGCAAAAACATTATAATAAACATTGAAAAACATACTTACTTACCAATATAGAAGTTAGTCACTGTCCTCATCTGTTTGTGCTTGGTGATGACATATATGACTAGTGAGTTACCAACAAGTCCGACCAACATGATGAGCGCAAAAAAAAGAGGTACCAACCATGCATCCACCAGCAAAGGGGGTGTCTGTTCCATATCATACAATGTTGCATTGAACTGAGCTAAAGACTTATTTAGGGGACCCTCTACAGAGTCATTAAAGCAAGAGAGATTTGATAATTCTTCTTCAGTTGACATATACTCAAGAGGGATTCCTGTAACTCCATTCATGGTTAGAAAAGTTGAAAAACAATCTTGTAGTTACACTGAAATCCACGTCATCCACAGTAAATATTGCAATTTTTATGTGAAAATATAAATTGTGAAGATTTCTTGTAGATCTGATTACATATAGTCACTATTTCTGACCAGTGCAGAGAACATGATTCTTCACAGTTATATAATTCCAGTAAGGTTGGATAATTCTGGGAATCGTGCTTCTTCTTAGCCTGAAGGTGTGCAGCTTGTAAGTAAATATAGGTACTCATCACAAACACGCGTCTCTTAAGTTTCATTGCATGTTCGCTGCCTATTGCTGCACAGCGTGTAATCATTAAGGCTGAGAATCAGTGAGCAGAGGACAAAAGGAGCACAGGCATAAGGCTTCCTCTGGGTCTTAATGCTTGCTCTGACAAATGGTGACATATTTTAGCATTATCCTATAAAAATATCTATAAGTTATGATAAAAATAAAAAATTAAAATAACTGCTAGTTTTAATATTTGTTCATGTTGAGTACTCACTATAAAAGCGTACGTTTATTTTAATAAATAAACATCTTAATCACAATATACGGTAAACAGAGGACAATTACCAATCCCTGTGATTCTTTATTGGAAATGTTCAATTAAAGTATTTCATGTAACCTACATTCGTTATTCATTGATTCATAATACAGTTAAAATACATTACAATGAATTGTAATACATTACAAGATACAGAATAGTCAATTTTCATATGCGATATTCTGATTAAACTTCTATAAGGGGATGATAGTTTTCCCTAGCTGCCTAAAGTAATATTATAAATGTTTATGAACAACGTAGGAGACAGGCACCTGGCACTGGTGCCACTACTGTGATGCGTATACTGTAGACAACATTCCTATGATCAACTCAGGAATCATTTGAACCGACCGAGCGGTGCTCACATGCAGAAAAAAAGTCTGTGATTGCTAGTAGAAACGGAGCACTTACCCGGGTGAAATCACTTCTTGCTTGGTTTATTGGGTTTGTTGTAGCATACAGGCAAGCAAGACAGATGGCACAGTGGGGGGAACAGAGGAGAAAGCGACAAACCGTTTAGCGCATCTGCGCTTTGTCAGGCCTATGCTATACACAGAAACAGGTAGTGCTAATAAGGTGCAACAGGGAAAGGAAGGGGGGGGGGAGGTACTGGGGGGGAAAAAACTGAGGAGAGATACAAAACCAGACATAGGAAAACACAGAGGACAAGGGAAAACAACAACATATAACTGGAAAACGTGGGGTGCAAGTAAATCAAAACACGTGCAACTTAAAAACAACTCATATGTTCAGAGCAACAGAACTAAGACATAAAGCATGACAAATTACAAAAATACACCCATTTCGTTTCTGTTCTTCAAACCTAGAATGCCTGTTGCTTCTGTTCTTTAAATCCACCTGTATTCTTTTCTCAGAAGCATGCCATGTCTGTCTTTTCCTGGTTGAGCCTGTTTTACTCCTTCTATACCTGCGAACTTCAAACTACTGAATTGTTATGGACCAATTTCATATGGTTGATAAAATGAAGAGTGCGGAGGGACCTAAAATGTTCCTGAATCCGATGGAATAGGGAAGTTTGGCTTTACCTATGTAATAAAACCCAAAATCACATATGATACAGTAAACTACAAAAGTGGAACAACACGTAATGCACTCTTTGAATAGATAGCCTACTAGTTGTTTGGATTTCCATACAACTTCAAGGTTATACATACAGAACAAACAAGAACCGCACTGAAAGTTACCCATCGGGCGACTATCGGTGAACCAATTAGATTTTTCTTTCTTTTTTTTTATGATGTTTTAAAAAAAATCTTGAATTGTTCTGTTCTTTCTGTAAGTAATGATTAGTCTATTTTCAGTACTAACAGCAAGATCTGAGTCCTGCTGTAAAATATACCAATGACTGTTGATAGCTTTTTAAATACAATCATTCATGGCGGTATTGCAAAAATGAAAAAATACATCTGTCAGGTTTTCTCTTTTCTTTAGGTTTTAAAAGGATAGCCCTTGGTACCATATCTATATGCTCTCTAGCTTTTTGGATTACTCCTAAAGGGTACCCTTGTTCATTCAGGCATTGGGTAAGATCCTCGACCTCTTCTTGATATATTTGAGGGTTGATATTTATTCTTGAGCCTCACCATCTGGCTGTAAGGAATACTGGCTTTGGTGTGAAACGGGTGGGAGGAATCAAAATGAAGAATTAAGTTCTTGGAGATGGCTTTTCTATACCCTGATGTTGTCACTGTGTTGTCTATGATGTAAATTTTGACATCTAAAAAGTCCAAAGATTGTCCTCCAAATTGAGAAGTGAATGTCATGTTCACTCTATTTTGTGCAAGGTAAGAGACAAATGCTGAAAAATCTTTTACTGTCCACTCCCAAACAACGAATATGTCATCGACATATCTATGAAAAGCCTTAATTTTACTAATGTAAGGGTTGGATTTAGTGTACACTAGATTTTTCTCCAGGATGGCCAGGAAGATAGTGACATACAAGCACGAGATGGGCGTGCCCATCGCCGTGCCGTGTTTCTGCCAGTACCACTGGCCATCCTGGAGAAAATTGCTGTTTGTGAGAATGAGCATAACAGCTTCAGTTACAAACTGGATGAAGAAAGGATATTTTCCTGTGCACTTCAGGAACTCGCTGAGAGCCTGTACACCCGGAGGCCAACCTGTAATTCTCCTGCCATTGAAAGCCATCCAAAATGGTAATCAGTTTGCCAGTGTCCCTCAAATATGCAGGGATTTATTTCGGCAGAGGAGAAACTAACCCCTCAATGTAAGAGGAGAAGAATTCTGTCGGAGCCCCAATCCCGAATACCATAGTGCAGCCAGGAGGGGGGGGGGTTTGGGAGAATGTTCTTATGCACCTTGGGAAATAAATACCAGTGCAGCTTGGTGGGCTTCTCTGGTAATAGTTTCTCGGCCGTTTTCATAGATAAGACCTGCTTTTCTACATACTTGTTCAAAAAGGATCTCAATTTATTGATTACTTTAGATGTAGGATCTTGGGACAGTTTTTATACACTACCACGTTACCAAACTGATTCAGCACCTCTGCATCATGGTCTTTCTTCCACCATACTATGACTGCTCCTCCTTTATCCGATTTGGAGACTAGCACATCCTCTCTTTCGGCGAGAACACGGAGTGCAGTTGTCTCGTCCAAACTTAAATTCAGACTAAAGGAGGGCTAAATGAGGGCTTTAATGTCATTATAGACTGAGCGGTGGAATATGTCGATGGGGCTGCCTGGGAGAATGGTGAGATTGAACTTGGAAGGATTTCCCCATACAAAAGAACTATGCTCATGAGAAGAGGGAGCATGGGAGACACTGGGCACTGCGGGTTCACATGCCAACTTGCTTATCATAACCACGCGTTGCTCACGTTCCCTGGTGAAATCATTTGACACTCTAAATCCCAGGGCACAATCTTACATTGTGTTTCGCCTTTTAGTTTAGATGCAAAAGTGACATTTTTATTGGTAGCTGTAGAAGAAAAAAAATGTTTTAATTAATTTTTCTAATAGCTTTATACAGCCGTCAGGTTTACAACAAGATTGCCCATGGTTATGTTCTCTATGTCACTGTTTTCCTTTTCTTTTGGAACTTGCGGGTGCCTGGGTCTTCTTCTCCCTACATGGCAAATCCTCCTAAAGGGATAGCTGGTTTAACGGATTGAACCACTGATGCTGGTCGCCCTCCACTTGGTCGTCTGATTGGCTGTAGTCTGACTCTGTCGTTAGGTAATCGGCTTGTCGTTGTTTTTTTCTATTCATATTCTTTCGTTTGCCATTCCAGTTTTTATTTAGTGGCTTGTTTTTATTCCAAGTAAATACTTGGTTCAGCTCAAAATCTTTCCTGTCACAAAGGAATTTGTCGCGTTTTACGGCTTTGATTATAGATTGTAATGTCGCCACTTTGGTTTCCAAATTCTTAATAAACTATTCATATTGTCTCTCTTGAAGTCTACTGCGTAGTTCACACTTGGCTTTGAACAAATCACCAGTGACCTTTTCATATTCAATTAGATTTTGCTCCAAAACTAGGGCTTGTAGGTTCAGAGAGTGCTGCATATGGCATTCAATCCACTTCTGCATGAATGTAGGATCCTCAGTGAATTGAGAAGGGTTTTTGAAAACTCTAAGACCTTTTGGAAAGTGTGGCTGCTCTGCATAAGCTTTTAATGAATTAATAGTCCAAAAAATGCTTGTCTCACGTTCAGCAAGGGATACAATTCTAAATTCAAGCATTTTGGTGTTCATCAGGTGGATCTCATCTTGAGACTCAGACTGTGTAAAAAATCCCCCCGCGTCTGCTCGCCCAGCGCTCACCACTGATTACATAGGTATTGTGTCCATAATCATGCTTCCTCAACAGGTGGCTGATGCCGTGCTCAAGGTGAACATAACAGGCAGTAATACAGTGGTCCCTCAACATATGATATTAATTGATTCCAGGAGAACCATCATATGTTGAAACCATCATATGTCGAGTACATATGTCTATGTAAAAATGGTAATTGGTTCTGGGGCCTTGGAACCATTGTATGTTGAATACATATCTCTATGGGAAACTGCCAATTGGTTCTGGGATGACCATTGTATGTGGAGTGTATGGGGAGTGTTTAACAAACCAGGGTGCCTCCAGCTGTTACACAACTACAACTCCCAGCATGCATGTACAGCCATTGACTGTCTGGGCATGCTTAGAGTTATAGTTTTGCAACAGCTGGAGGCACACTGATAGGGAAACATTGATGTATGGGGTGTATAGTGTGTATATGTATTGTATGTGATGTGTGACATTGCATACAGTACTGTACAGTTCTTTAAATACCTTCAGGGGGGACAGAAAGTCCTCCATTACGATCCTGCCGACTACAGCTCTATAGGAAAGGAAGGGGAGGGCAGCCAGCAGCTCATTGGATGCCTGCAGCAAGATGCTGTATGCTATTGGCTATGGCGGCACTGGGGGGCGGGGCTTACACCAAGCTCACAGTGGAAGCCTGTATGAGTTAGCAGGACAGCATGTGAGTAACAGGAGGCAGAACAGGGCACACGGGGCACATTAAACAACTATCTGTCAGTTGCTGAAGTTGTCAGCGCTGTCAGATAGCTGTTTGTACGATGGACCCGACACACAGTAGCATCATATGTCGAGGCTGCCTTCAACATACAATGGGCTCTGAGAGGCCATCATATGTTGAAATGATCATATGTCGAGGCCATCATAAGTCGAGGGGTCACTGTATATGAACAAAATAGGAGACAGGAACCTGGCAGTGGCACCATTACTGTGATGCATATACTAAAGACAACATTGCTATTTTCAACTCAGGAATCATGTGAACCGACCGAGCGGTGCTCACGTGCAGAAAAAAGTCCATGATCACTAGTAGCAACAAAGAAAAGTATAAACAGAGCACTCACCCGGGTGAATTCACTTCTTGCTTGGTTCATTTGGTCTGTGGTGGCATACAGGCGAGCAAGACAAATGGTACAGTGTGGCGGAACAGAGGAGAAGGCGACGGACCGTTTAGGGCGTCTGCGCTTCGTCAGGCCTATACGCAGGAACAGGTAGTGCTAATAAGGTGCAACAGTGAAAGGGAGGGGGGAAATGGGGGGAAAAACAGGAGAGATTCAAAACCAGACATGGGCAAACACAGAGGACAAGGGAAAAGGGAAAACAACAACATAACTGGAAAACATGTGGGGTGCAAATAAATCAAAACACATGCAACTTAAAAACAACTCAACTGTTCAGTGTGTAAAAACTAAGACATAAAGCATGACAAATTACAAAAATACACCCATTTTGTCTCTGTCCTTCAAACCTAGAATGCCTGTTGCTTCTGTTCTTTGAATCCACCTGTATTCTTTTCTCAGAAGCATGTCATGTCTGTCTTTTTCTAGTTGAGCCTGTTCTACTCATTCTATACCTGCAAACGTCAAACAACTGAGATCATTGTTATGGACCGATTTCAAATGGTTGATAAAGCGAGGAGCCCACTACTCCAGTGCGGAGGGACCTAAAATGTTCCGGAATGCGATGAAATAGGGGACATTTGGTTTTACCAATATAATAAAACCCGAAATCACATATGATACACAAACAAGTGATAAACTACAAAAGTGGAACGACATGTAATGCACTCTTTTAATCTGATTAGTTAGCTCCCTAGTTATATGGATTTCTATACAACTCCAAGGTTATACGTACAGAACGAACAAGAACCGCACTGAAAGTTACCTACCGGGCAACTATCGGTGAGCCAATTAGATTTTTATTTCTTTTTTTATGATGTTTTTAAAAAAAATCTTGAATTGTTCTGTTCTTTCTGTAAGTAATGATTAGTCTATTTTCAGTACTACCAGCAAGATCTGAGTCCTGATATAAAATATACTAATGACTGTTGATATCTTTTTTAATACAATCATTCATGGCAGTATTGAAAAACGAAAAAATACATCTATCAGGTTTTTTCTTTTCTTTAGATTTTAAAAGGGTAGCCCATGGTACCATATCTATATGCTCCCTAGCTTTCGGATGACTCTTAAAGGGTACCCTAGTACTGTGTTGTCTATGATGTTATTCTATGTTTATTTATTTGAGATAGCATTTATATACCAAACACATTCTTTAATATCTTTAATATCAAAGTTAAATGATACATTAAATATTTCCATAATTTGCTTAAAACTGATTAAAAAATATACTGAGTACACAATATACCTTACTTCACAATCTAAATTTTTTATAATAAAAAAAATCCATGCCATGGGTAGTTATGGCAGAAAATAGTGGGTACACCTGACATGGAAAATGAGTTTTAGTTGCTGCCAAGGAAAATAAAATCATGGGGTGTATCAAAAAGGGCATAGATTCACACAGTGAAGAAATGGATATATCACTGCACAATTTACTACCTAGACTGCACAGTTTTGGGCACCAGTGTACAAGAAAGACATAGTTGAACTGGAGCTAGTTCAAAGGCAACCAGAGTAATAAATGGAAAGGGAGGAATACAGTACCCCCAAAAAATCGTCTTATGTAGGTCACAGGAAATTATTTTAAGAGCTATCACAATGGTATATGAAAATTGTATAGGCACCACATTTATTGGAGATGCTTTTCAGTATCGGGAACAATGACACCTAACTAGTGAGAATGCCCTTTCATAGCTCCCTTGTGGTAAAATGTATAATCGCTATATGCACTGTGTTGGTCACCTGAGTTGGTTTTCTTATGTATGTTCCCTGGGTCCATCTCTGAAATTAACAAAGGGCTTCTGAACTACATCAAGCAGTAAGTTTGGATTATCCCCAGAGTGAAAACAAATCCTCCTCTCGTTCATGGCTGATGTAGATGAAAGCTCTTGTGAAAGATGTTATAGCCAGTAAAAACAACATATACTCCAACTGTTCTCAATCTGGCTACTCTGGTTCCAATTTAGGATCTCATTAACCCTTACTATTTGCCTTTATAATAGCTCAATGCATTCCTGCTATCTTACTCACATCTGCTTTCAGGTACCTTCCCCCTCCCTTCTTTCTCCACCTTTCTCGTTACCTTTACTTAGTGCAGGGGTCCTCAAACTACGGCCCGCGGGCCACATGCGGCCCGCAGAGCGCATTTACCCGGCCCGCCGGGCGTTTTTGACTCAGGACATCCATGTGTTCCGAAAGATGCTTTCGGAACACAAGGATGCCTCTGTTAAGTCCCTGCGGCCCTGGGGACCACCGGGTACAGGCGCAAGCAGCGACGTCACTGACGTCCAATGCGTGCGCCCATGGCAACCGAGCGGAGGAGCGGAGAAGCAGAGAAGAAGCAAGGACGCGCGCTGGAGGTAAGTGTTTACCAGCGGCGCGTCCTTTCGGTGTTCTGACCACCGTTCCTCTGGTCCTGCTATGGCCGGAGCGGTGGTCGGAACACTGAAATGGGGCAGTACACAGGCATACAGCCTCCAGCCATACTGTATAGCTGGAGGCTGTATGCCTGTGGGGGAACATACTGCCAACGTAATTTGGGGAGCTATACTGCCAACGTAATTTGGGGGACTATATTGCACCTAATGTGGGGGACTATATTGCACCTAATGTGGGGGAACATACTGCCAGCCTAATGTGGGGGACTATATTGCACCTAATGTGGGGGGAACTATACTGCCAGCCTAATGTGGGGGACTATATTGCACCTAATGTGGGGGGACTATACTGTCAGCCTAATGTGGGGGACTATAATGCACCTAATGTGGGGGAACTATGCTGCCAGCCTAATGTGGGGGACTATATTGCACCTAATGTGGGGAGCTATTCTGCCAGCCTAATGTGGGGGACTATATTGCACCTAATGTGGGGGACTATATTGCACCTAATGTGGGGGACTATAATGCACCTAAAGTGGGGGAAAATACTGCCAACCTAATGTGGGGGACTATATTGCACCTAATGTGGGGGCACTATTCTGCCAACGTAATGTGGGGGACTATATTGCACCTAATGTGGGGGGACATACTGCCAACGTAATGTGGGGGACTATAATGCACCTAATGTGGGGGGACTATACTGCCAGCCTAATGTGGGGGACTATATTGCACCTAATGTGGGGGAACTATGCTGCCAGCCCAATGTGGGGGACTATATTGCACCTAATGTGGGGGAACATACTGTCAGCCTAATGTGGGGGACTATATTGCACCGAATGTGGGGGACTATATTGCACCTAATGTGGGGGACTATATTGCACCTAATGTGGGGGAACATACTGCCAGCCTAATGTGGGGGACTATATTGCACCTAATGTGGGGGAACATACTGCCAGCCTAATGTGGGGGACTATATTGCACCTAATGTGGGGGAACTATACTGCCAGCCTAATGTGGGGGACTATATTGCACCTAATGTGGGGGAACATACTGCCAGCCTAATGTGGGGGACTATATTGCACCTAATGTGGGGGACTATATTGCACCTAATGTGGGGGACTATATTGCACCTAATGTGGGGGAACATACTGCCAGCCTAATGTGGGGGACTATATTGCACCTAATGTGGGGGAACATACTGCCAGCCTAATGTGGGGGACTATATTGCACCTTATGCAACATAATGTGGGGGAACATACTGCCAACGTAATGTGGGGGAACATACTGCCAGCCTAATGTGGGGGACTATATTGCACCTTATGCAACATAATGTGGGGGAACATACTGCCAACCTAATGTGGGGGAACATACTGCCAGCCTAATGTGGGGGACTATATTGCACCTTATGCAACATAATGTGGGGGAACATACTGCCAACCTAATGTGGGGGAACATACTGCCAGCCTAATGTGGGGGACTATATTGCACCTAATGTGGGGGAACTATACTGCCAGCCTAATGTGGGGGACTATATTGCACCTAATGTGGGGGAACATACTGCCAGCCTAATGTGGGGGACTATATTGCACCTAATGTGGGGGAACTATACTGCCAGCATAATGTGGGGGACTATATTGCACCTAATGTGGGGGACTATATTGCACCTAATGTGGGGGAACATACTGCCAGCCTAATGTGGGGGACTATATTGCACCTAATGTGGGGGAACATACTGCCAGCCTAATGTGGGGGACTATATTGCACCTAATGTGGGGGAACTATACTGCCAGCCTAATGTGGGGGACTATATTGCACCTAATGTGGGGGAACATACTGCCAGCCTAATGTGGGGGACTATATTGCACCTAATGTGGGGGACTATATTGCACCTAATGTGGGGGAACATACTGCCAGCCTAATGTGGGGGACTATATTGCACCTAATGTGGGGGAACATACTGCCAGCCTAATGTGGGGGACTATATTGCACCTAATGTGGGGGAACTATACTGCCAGCCTAATGTGGGGGACTATATTGCACCTAATGTGGGGGAACATACTGCCAGCCTAATATGGGGGACTATATTGCACCTAATGTGGGGGACTATATTGCACCTAATGTGGGGGACTATATTGCACCTAATGTGGGGGAACATACTGCCAGCCTAATGTGGGGGACTATATTGCACCTAATGTGGGGGAACATACTGCCAGCCTAATGTGGGGGACTATATTGCACCTAATGTGGGGGGAACTATACTGCCAGCCTAATGTGGGGGACTATATTGCACCTAATGTGGGGGAACATACTGCCAGCCTAATGTGGGGGACTATATTGCACCTAATGTGGGGGGACTATACTGCCAGCCTAATGTGGGGGACTATATTGCACCTTATGCAACATAATGTGGGGGAACATACTGCCAACGTAATGTGGGGGAACTATACTGCCAACCTAATGTGGGGGAACATACTGCCAGCCTAATGTGGGGGAACTATACTGCCAGCCTAATGTGGGGGACTATATTGCACCTAATGTGGGGGAACATACTGCCAGCCTAATGTGGGGGACTATATTGCACCTAATGTGGGGGAACTATACTGCCAGCATAATGTGGGGGACTATATTGCACCTAATGTGGGGGGAACTATACTGCCAGCCTAATGTGGGGGACTATATTGCACCTAATGTGGGGAAACATACTGCCAGCCTAATGGGGGGGACTATATTGCACCTAATGTGGGGGGACTATACTGCACCTAATGTGGGGGAACTACAACCTAATGTGGGGGAACTATACTGCCAACCTAATGTGGGGGGACTATACTGCACCTAATGTGGGGGAACTATACTCACCTAATGTGGGGGGAACTATACTGCACCTAATGTGGGGGGAACTACCCAGTTCCCATTGAAATACTGGTAAGTTTGTTGATTTTACTTTACTTGTTCTTCATTTTAAATATTGTATTCATTCCCGTTTTGTTTCTTCACTTCAAAATAAGATATATGCAGTGTGCATAGGAATTTGTTCATAGTTTTTTTTTTTTTTTTTTAACTCTGGCCCTCCAACGGTCTGAGGGACCGTGAACTGGCCCCCTGTTTAAAAAGTTTGAGGATCCCTGGCATAAAGTATGCCCGAACCATTTATTTTGAATAACCTGACGTTAAAAGGAATAAAGTTGTTTAAACATGTTAGATGTGATAGATTACATGAAAATGTTCTAGTAGTTATCTACAACCTCCTGCCTAACTTATTTTCTTTCTCCTTTTCTATTCTAACTATATATTTTTTCTTCTTTTGGGCACCTTATTCTCTTATTTATTTGAATACAGGAATTACATGGGACAGAACCTCTACGACGGGTGGGACGCCATTTAGACGGTCAGTATACATTTACATGGGGGAGCGGAGGCTCACCCTCTCTGCGCAACTGCAAAAACAAGGAGAATACATGTAGTAATATGACACTAAAAATGTATTCACAAAATACAGAAGTCCGTATCCAGCAGGCAGACATTTGTTGCATCCAAGAGACGCACCTGAATAATAGCGACTTACACAGACTTAATGTGAATTCAGGTAGAAGAAACAGACATGGACGCACATCGACAATCTTGTATAATGATCTAATTGCTTCTCAGCAATACTAACAAACTAACAGGTTGTTAGCATACATTTTTGATCAAAAAGTACAAGCCCACTCGCCACGTCAAGGCCACCTATTTAGAGTGGGTCCCTAACGTCCCTAGCATAAAATGGCGTAGCACTGGGCGGCGACCACCACCGCCGCGGCACTAGTGCCCACAGGGGGGGAACGACCCACTGGCAGAGTGGCCCCAATGCCACTCAAACCAGTCTATGGGCCGCACCCCCCCCCCCCCCCACAGACACGGCGCCATGGCGGCAACGGACGCCGCACAGCACCACACCAGTGTGAACAAGATGTAACAGCACACTTACCATGCTCTCCCAGTCAGACTGGGAGGCTGCTAGGAAAGAAATGGCCCATGTGTAGCTAACTACTACTTATATAGGGTTGGGCTGAGGGGGTGGGGAAGAGTGCAGACATATCTTCAAACAAAAAAAAGGAGGGGATAGAAAACACAATGTGAATTCAGGTAGAAGAAACAGACATGGTCGCACATCTACAATCTTGTATAATGATCTAATTGCTTCTCAGCATAATATCAAAAACTAACAGGTTGTTAGTATACATTTTTGATCAAAAAGTACAAGCCCACTCGCCACGTCAAGGCCACCTATTTAGAGTGGGTCCCTAACGTCCCTAGCATAAATTGGCGTAGCACTGGGCGACGACCTTGACGTGGTTTACACTTTCTGTAGAGAAGTCCATTTTGACCTTGAAGAGCGATTCCTGAATACCCAAATTCACAAACCCTACAGATACTACAGATACATTGATGATATTTTCATTGTTGGGACTGAAGGAGAGGATAAACTCAAACAATTTCATGATGCCTTCAACACATTTAATCCATCCATCAAACTCAAAATGGACTTCTCTACAGAAAATGTAAATTTTCTGGACACCACTGTAACTATAAACAAGGACACAATACAGACATCTGTATATAGAAAACCCACAGACCGATCCAGCTATCTACACAATTCAAGTTCCCATCCGTCCCACACCAAGAAAGGCATCATATACAGCCAAGCCATCAGGTACTACCGCATCTGCTCCAACCCTGATGACAGAGACACACATCTACAAACGCTAGCTGAGAAATTTAAACAAAAAGGTTACAAACCAAGGACCATCCATAAGAAAATCCACTCTGCTCTTCAAACACCACATGATCACCTGCTGCCATACAGAGAGAAACAAACCTCATCACGCATACCACTGGTAGCCACATACAATCCCACCCTTGAGGAAATATGCAAAATCATCATGGACCTGCAGCCAATACTAGCAGAAGATGAGGTGTTAAAGCAAATCTTTCCTGAATCACCCATCTTGGCCTTCAGACAACCACCCAACTTAAAACAAAAGCTGGTCAATAGGAAACTACCCACAGACACATCAGATACAGACAATGGGACCAACCCCTGCACCAAAACCCGCTTTAAACTCTGTCAACACATCTGCACAAATTCTGAGGCCTCCCACAACAACAAGACATACAACATCAAGGGACAATACTCCTGCACCACAGAGAATGTAGTCTACATGATACAATGCACAGAGTGTGACCTGGGATGTTACATTGGTGAGACCAGTCAGCCACTCAATAAAAGGATGAACCTCCACAGATCGTCCATCAACAACCATAGAGAAAAGGACTATTGCACCCCAGTTGGACACCATTTCACCCAAACAGGTCACTCCCTACAGGACCTCAAAATCAAGATCCTGAAAGGAAACTTCAAGAACACCCAGGAAAGAAAGACATTTGAAGCCAAAATGATAGTTCTTTATGACCCCAAGAACAGAGGACATAATGTGGATTTAAGCTTCTTATCCCATTATCAAAATTTCCTATAACCTTTGCTAAACTGTCTTTCCTCTCCTTGCTCTAACACCATTACCCCCCTGCTCCCCCTCCCCTGTCTAAGTGTTATCTTCAGTCTATGGTCCTGTAGTAAAATGGTCCTTTCTCCTCTGTCCAGCGTAACCACCATTCTCACCTCTGTTCTCCAGTACCCCCCCCCCCCCTCTCATCCTTATCTGTATCTATCGTCCTATAGCTATACAATTTATGGCCCAACTTAATGTCCATTCTCCACATATGTTGTTTTCACCCCTGCATATTTTGTGAGATAGAACGTGTGTTTTCTCCTTGTGAGCTCAAAAATGCTTATGACATGATAAAGGGAGGGATACCGAAAGCTTATCTCTACATAATCTTGTTAGTCCAATAAAAAAGGTATTACAAGATACTGCAACTACAGATGATTTTGCTTTTTGCATCACTGGACTAATACGGCTACTCCTAACTAATCTATCTATATATCTATCTATCTATCTATCTATATATATATATATATATATATATAGTCATGGCCGTAAATGTTAGCACCCCTGAAATTTTCCAAGAAAATGAAGTATTTCTCACAGAAAAGGATTGCAGTAACACATGTTTTGCTATTCACATGTTTATTCCCTTTGTGTGTATTGGAACTAAACCAAAAAAGGAGGAAAAAAAACAAATTGGACATAATGTCACACCAAACTCCAAAAATGGGCTGGACAAAATTATTGGCACCCTTTCAAAATTGTGGAAAAATGAGATTGTTTCAAGCATGTGATGCTCCTTTAAACACACCTGGGGCAAGTAACAGATGTGGGTAATATAAATATCACACCTGAAAGCAGACAAAAAAGGGGAGAAGTTCACTTAGTCTTTGCATTGTGTGTCTGTGTGGCATACTAAGCATGGACAACAGAAAGAGGAGAAGAGAACTCCATCTCCAGAGATCTAGATTTGCCTTTGTCAACAGTGTGCAACATTATCAAGAAGTTTGCGATCCATGGCACTGTAGCTAATCTCCCTGGGTGTACACGGAAGCGAAAAATTGATGAAAGGTGTCAACGCAGGATAGTCCGGATGGTGGATAAGCAGCCCCAAACAAGTTCCAAAGATATTCAAGCTGTCCTGCATGCTCAGAGAGCATCAGTGTCAGCGCAAATGTCAGGGTCCGGATGGGTATACTGTGAGGATACTGGTGGTGGATCCTCTGTGTCAGTGGGGTGATGACGTGGGCCGTACCAGGGGAACGGAGTCTAAGGGGTTACTGGTTTTCACCAGAGCCCGTCGCAAAGCGGGATGGGCTTGCAGCGGCAGGTAACCCCCAGGTCGTTCCACCCGATAGCGACTCAACCCCAACTGGCGGTTGAGACAGGCGCGGTACAAGGGATTAGACAAGAGCAAGGTCAGACATAGCAGAAGGTCAGGGCAGGCAGTAAGGGTCGTAGTCAGGGGCAACAGCAGAAGGTCTGGCTAGAAACATACACAAAACGCTTTCACTGGCACAAGGCAACAAGATCCGGCAATGCAAGGAAGGGGAAGTGGGTTTTTATAACGAGGGCACAGGTGTGAGTACTGATTGGGCCAGGCGCCAATCAGTGGCGCACTGGCCCTTTAAATCGCAGAGAGCCGGCGCGCGCGCACCCGCCGGGACTGAGCCGAAGGAGGACAGGACAGGTGAGGGGACTGGGATGCGAGCCGCGAACGGGCGCGTCCCGCTACGCGGGTCGCATCCCCGCCGGAGAGACTAATGCAACGCTCCCGGTCAGCGGGTCTGACCGGGGCGCTGCATGGAGGTGAACGCCGTGAGCGCTCCGGGGAGGAGCAGGGACCCGGAGCACTCGGCGTAACAGCAAACTATTCGTCAACATTTAAATGAAATGCTTTGGCAGGAGACCCAGGAGGACCCCACTGCTGGCACAGAGACATAAAAATCAAGACTACATTTTGCCAAAATGAACTTGAGTAAGCCAAAATCCTTCTGGGAAAACATCTTGTGGACAGATGAGACCAAGATAGAGCCTTTTGGTAAAGCACATCATTCTACGGTTTACCGAAAACGGAATGAGGCCTACAAAGAAAAGAACACAGTACCTACAGTGAAATATAGTGGAGGTTCAATGATGTTTTGGGGTTGGTTTGCTGCCTCTGGCACTGGGTGCCTTGAATGTGTGCAAGGCATCATGAAATCTGAGGATTACCAATGGATTTTGGGTTGCACTGTACAGCCCAGTGTCAGAAAGCTAGGTTTGCGTCCAAGATCTTGGGTCTTCCAGCAGAACAATGACCCCAAACATACCTCAAAAAGCACCCAGAAATGGATGGCAACAAAGCGCTGGAGAGTTCTGAAGTGGCCAGCAATGAGTCCATATCTAAATCCCATTGAACACCTGTGGAGAGATCTTAAAATTGCTGTTGGGAAAAGGCGCCTTTCCAATAAGAGAGACCTGGAGCAGTTTGCAAAGGAAGAGTGGTCCAACATTCCGTCTGAGAGGTGTAAGAAGCTTATTCATGGTTATAGGAAGTGACTGATTTCAGTTATTTTTTCTAAAGGGTGTGCAACCAATTATTAAGTTAAGGGGGCCAATAATTTTGTCCAGCCCATTTTTGGAGTTTGGTGTGACATTATGTCATATTTGCTTTTTTTCCTCCCTTTTTTGGTTTAGATCCAATACACACAAAGAAAATAAACGTGTATAGCAAAACATGTGTTACTGCAATCCTTTTCTTTGAGAAATACTAAATTTTTTGGAAAAATTTCAGGGGTGCCAACATTTACGGCCATGATTATATGAAATATATATTGGGTGAAATAAAAAAAACTGCAATTTTGCAAATTTTTATCTTTTATTAAGAAAATGAGAATGCTTAAAACTGCCTATTCTGAGTCTCTATAACTTTTATTTATTTATCTTTAAATAGGGCTTTATGAGGGCTCCTTTTTATTATATTTATTCTATTCACCTTGCGTAAACATAATATTATTTTTTAACCCCTTAAGGACCGGGGGGTTTTCCGTTTTTTGCATTTTCGTTTTTTGCTCCTTGCCTTTAAAAAATTCATAACTCTTTCAATTTTGCACCTAAAAATCCATATGATTGCTTATTTTTTGCGCCACCAATTCTACTTTGTAATGACGTCAGTCATTTTGTCCAAAAATCTATGGTGAAACAGAAAAAAAAATAATTGTGAGACAAAATTGAAGAAAAAACGCTGTTTTGTAACTTTTGGGGGCTTCCGTTTCTACGTAGTACATTTTTCTGTAAAAATTACACCTTATCTTTATTCTGTAGGTTCATACGATTAAAATTATACCCTACTTATATAGGTTTGATTTTGTCGTACTTCTGGAAAAAAAATCATAACTTCATGCAGGAAAATTAGTACGTTTAAAATTGTCATCTTCTGACCCATATAACTTTTTTATTTTTCCGCGTATGGGGCGGTATGAGGGCTCATATTTGCGCCGTGATCTGAAGTTTTTAACGGTACCATTTTTGCATTGATAGGACTTATTGATCGGACGTTGACATTTTTTTGCGCGTACGCCATTCACCGTGCGGGTTTAATTAACAATATATTTTTATAATTCGGACATTTCCGCACGCAGCGATACCATATATGTTTATTTTTATTTACACTGTGGTCTTTTTTTTATGGGAAAAGGGGGGTGATTCAAACTTTTAATAGGGGAGGTGTTAAATGATCTTTATTCACTTTTTTTTTCACTTTTTTTTTGCAGTGTTATAGCTCCCATAGGGACCTATAACACTGCACACACTGATATTTCACATTGATCACTGGTTTCTCATAGGAAACCAGTGATCGATGATTCTGCCGCTTGACTGCTCATGCCAGGATCTCAGGCACTGAGCAGTCATTCGGCGATCGGACAGCGAGGAGGCAGGTAGGGACCCTCCAGCTGTTCTGTAAGCTGTTCGGGATGCCGTGATTTCCCCGCGACTATCCCGAACAGCTCCCTGAGCTAACCGGCATGCTTTCACTTTCACTTTAGACGTGGCGTTCAACTTTCAATGCTGCGTCTAAAGGGTTAATAGCTCGCGTCACCGCGATCAATGCCGCCTGCTATTAGCTACGGGTCCCGGCCGTTGTTAGAGGCCGGGCCCGACCCGCTATGACGCAGTTTAGAAGAGGTTTGCTATGGGGATTTTCTTCTAAACTGGGCGGTTCCCGAGACACGTGTCATCAGAGAGCACTTAGACAGAAAAGAACAACTCAACTTCAGAAGCTCATAAGTACTGAAAGGATTAAGATTTTTTAATAGAAGTAATTTACAAATCTGTTTAACTTTCTGGAGCCAGTTGATATATATAAAAAAAAAAGTTTTTTCCTGGATAACCCCTTTAACGACGCAGGACGTATATTTACGTCCTGCGCCGGTTCCCACGATATGAAGCGGGATCGCGCCGCGATCCCGCATCATATCGCGTCGGTCCCGGCGCTCATCAACGGCCGGGACCCGCGGCTAATACCACACATCGCCGATCGCGGCGATGTGCGGTATTAACCCTTTAGAAGCGGCGGTCAAAGCTGACCGCCGCTTCTAAAGCGAAAGTGAAAGTGACCCGGCTGCTCAGTCGGGCTGTTCGGGACCGCCGCGGTGAAATCGCGGCGTCCCGAACAGCTGACCGGACACCGGGAGGGCCCTTACTTGCCTCCTCTGAGATCCAGGCAGGAGCAGTCAAGCGCCGATAACACTGATCACAGGCGTGTTAATACACGCCTGTGATCTGTGTAAAAGATCAGTGTGTGCAGTGTTATAGGTCCCTATGGGACCTATAACACTGCAAAAAAAAAAGGAAAAAAAAGTGTTAATAAAGGTCATTTAGCCCCTTCCCTAATAAAAGTTTGAATCACCCCCCTTTTCCCATAAAAAAAATAAAACAGTGTAAAAAAAATTTAAACATATGTGGTATCGCCGCGTGCGTAAATGTCCAAACTATAAAAATATATCATTAATTAAACCGCACGGTCAATGGCGTACGCGCAAAAAGAATCCAAAGTCCAAAAAAGCGTATTTTGGTCACTTTTCATACCATTAAAAAATGAATAAAAAGTGATCAAAAAGTCCGATCAAAACAAAAATCATACCGATGAAAACTTCAGATCATGGCGCAAAAAATGAGTCCTCATACCGCCCTGTACGTGGAAAAATTAAAAAGTTATAGGGGTCAGAAGATGACATTTTTAAACGTATAAATTTTCCTGCATGTAGTTATGATTTTTTCCAGAAGTGCGACAAAATCAAACCTATATAAGTAGGGTATAATTTTAACCGTATGGACCTACAGAATAATGATAAGGTGTCATTTTTACTGAAATATGCACTGCGTAGAAACGGAAGCCCCCAAAATTTACAAAATGGCGTTTTTTCTTCGATTTTGTCGCACAATGATTTTTTTTCCATTTCGCCGTGAATTTTTGGGTAAAATGACTAATGTCACTGCAAAGTAGAATTGGCGATGCAAAAAATAAGCCATAATATGGATTTTTAGGTGGAAAATTGAAAGGATTATGATTTTTAAAAGGTAAGGAGGAAAAAACGAAAGTGCAAAAATGGAAAAACCCTGAGTCCTTAAGGGGTTAAGTGTACCAGTACAAAGTAAAATAAAAAAATAAAGAAACAAGGATTTTACTCACACTGTAATTAGAATCGTGTTCCTGTCCCTTTCATCTGTGTTTACTCTAGTTTTGGACAGATAACAGCCCTGTTCTGCTGCTTACATCGCCTGCATTCCTCTCCCTAGCTGTGTAACCTTACTCTGTATCTGTCAGAATGCCGATGGGAAACGTAGATGATCCCAGAAACTGAATATCAACTTAGCCTGTATGGGTACATCTAGTGGCCAGTATTATAAAGCTTAAATATAAGGTAAAGCCACAATATTTATTAAAAGACATATAATATACCTAGTCTTAGAATTACTACATCTGCAGCATATCAATATTTTATGTTGGTGACAGTGCCTTTTTAATTTTTCTGTGCAAAGTTTTATTATTTTTACACCAGTACTAATAGTAGGCCTAGTGGGAACATTTTTGTTGTGATCACATTTTTTTGATCCCATATAATAATTTTTTATGGTATGTAAAGTGACCAAAAATAAGTAAATCTGGACTTTTGTTTTTTTTACGTATACGTTCAGTTCAATTAACATTACAGGTTCAGAAACTAACGCACGCAGTGATACCATGTATGTTTATGTTTATTTCTGTTTACATTATTTTGTTTAAAAAATGGGAAAGGGGGGGGGGGTGCATCAAACTTTTATTAAGGGAAGTGCTTATTCACATATATTGACTTTCTTTTTTTTTTTTACCTTTTATTCACAATTTTTTCCTCCCCATAGGGAACAATTAATCCAATCTTTTGATTGCCATTAACCCCTCAGATGCCGTGATCAATACAGACTTTAAATGGATGATCGGATTGCCCGCAGTGCAGCCGCGTGGATCCGATCATCCAGCATTGCAGCCGGAGGTCCCCTCACCTGGCTCCGGCTGTCTCATGGGGTCTTTTGCTTTGGTCTGAGATCGAGCAGACCAGAGCAAAGATCATCGATAACACTGATCAGTGCTATGTCCTATGCATAGCACTGAACAGTATTAGCAATCACATGATTGCTATAAATAGTCCCCTATGGTAAAAAAAAAAAAAAAGGAAAATAAATAAGTATAAAAATCCCCTCCCGAAATTAAAAGTAAAAAGTGCATTTTTCCCACTTTACCCCCCAAAAAGCGTGAAAAAAAAAACACATATTTGGTATCGCCGCATGCGTAAAAGTCTGAACTGTTAAAATATATTGTTAATTATCCTGTACGGTGAACGGCATAAACGTAAAAAAATTTTTGGTCACATTTTATTAAAAAAAAAATGAATAAAAAATGAATAAAAAGTTAAAACTAAGCAACTGTGGTACTGATAAAAACTAAAGATCATGGCGCAAAAAATGAGCCCCATACCGCCCCATATATGGAAAAATGAGAAAGTTATAGGTGGTCAAAATAGGGCAATTTCAAACATACTAATTTTGTTAAAATAGTTTGAGATTTTTTTTAAGCGGTACAATTATAGAAAAGCGTACATCATGGGTATCATTTTAATCATATTGACCCACAGAATAAAGAAAACATGTAATTTTTACTGTAAAGTGTACAGCGAGAAAACAAAACGTTCCAAAATTTGCTAAATTGCGGTTTTCTTTTCAATTTTCCCACATAAATAATATTTGTTTGGTTGCGCCATACATTTTATGGTAAAATAAGTGATGTAATTACAAAGTACAATTGGTGACGCAAAAAACAAGCCCTCATATGGGTCTGTGGATGGAAATATAAAAGAGTTATGATTTTTAGAAGGCAAGGAGGAAAAACGAAAATGCTAAAATGTAATTTGTCTGGTCCTTAAGGCCAAAATGGGCCTGGTCCTTAAGGGGTTAAACAGATAATTTTTATCGCTTTTTAACAATTTTAGGTAAAAAAAACACACATAAAAACAAAATGCCCCACCCCCCGCATATCTAACAAGAGTCCAAGTTCATAGATACATAGTGTAAGTTTAGTGCAACCATTCATTCCTAACATACAGTAGCTTTGGCTTTGTCACAAACCTTATACAGTTATTTTGAGTGGGGGAAGTATCAGGAGGCCTTGTGAATATGGAGAATATGGAGAGGTACATGACCACCATATTTACCTGGGACCCAAGTTATAAATGCCCTTTATTTGGTGACGTGTCAACCCTCCTGAGGATTTAACCTTTACCCTTTTGCTAATTCATAGCCCATTCTTTCCCTCTCACCAACCTATGTATTTGTCTAAATATAATTAATTAGCTATATAAGGCAGTGTCCTTCTTTCAGCTGTCTCTTACATGCAGGGAGTGAGAGAAAGACGTCATATTCAGATCCACCTTGTCTTTGTGCAAAGCCCTCACTGAGACTAGCACCCACCCTCCTGGAAGTCAAACACCACGTGATTTCTGTCTGGCTTCAAAGCCACACCTCCCCTTCCCCTCCTTCTCCCCTCCCTGTGTGAGGATCTCAGCACATAACGCTGCTCTTTGCCTTCTGTAAATCTAATCACTGACTGCTGCCATTCAGAGCTTAGCATGATTTATTGCTGGAGGGAAGGATAGTTTGAAAGAAAAGACGTGTACAGTGTGTGCTGCTGACTGTGTTTACAACAACACAGCATGCACACAGATAGTAAAAGCAATTGGCTGGCAGCCATTACACAGAATTGCACTGACTTCTGAGAGTTGTAGTCTGGGTGCAAGCAAGGAAAAAGAATATTCAGGGGACAACAGGGGCCACAGGAGCTGGAAAAATCACAAGGATAACTACAGGGGACACAGAACAGGTATTGTGGAAGCTCTGGGGCATTTTTCTTTTTCTTAACTTCCCCGAAGCAACCCTTTACAGCTGGTTACAAGTTGTATCTTGGAGGCAACAATCTGAGGCATAGCAGGAAGTTATTCTAAGGTCTAGTGTTGAGCGGCATAGGCCATATTCGAATTCGCAAATATTCGCGAATATATGGATGAATATTCTTCATATATTCGCAAAATTCGCATATTCGTAATATTTGCGTTTTATTTTCGCATATGCGAAAACTAGCATATGCGGAAATTAGCATATGCGAATATTAGCATAAGCGAAAATTAGCATATGCTAATTTCCGCATGTGCGAAAATTCGCACCCCAGTCTCACACAGTAGAATTAGAGCCTTCTTTACACCACACAAGCTGGAAGCAGAGAGGGACGATCACTGTGATAAAAAAAAAAAAAAAGAATATTCGTAATTACGAATATATAGTGCTATATTCGTGAATATTCGCTAATGCGCGAATATGCGATATTCGCGAATAAAATTCGCATTGCGAATATTCGTGAGCAACACTACTAAGGTCATTAGGACTGACTTATTCCAATTAATCAACAGACAAGAAAAGAAACCAAAGACAAAAGATGAAGCGCATAACAGGGGCCAACAATGTCTCAGTATTCTCACAAAACAGTGAGATATCCTCTGCTCGGGTGCTCATGTCTTGTGTCGTTAAAGGAGTACTGCAGCCATAGTCACTTATCCCCTATCCTGCGGATAGGGGATAAGTGTCTGATTGCGGGGGGTTCGACTGCTGGGACCTCCTGTGATCTCCCATATGGAGACCCGACATTACCGTGGTTCTGTGCAGCTAATACGCGTGTCATTAACCTCAATGAGGTAGAGGACATGCACCCTCCACACAGCTCTATGGGAGAGGCGGCGATGTACGAATGCTGTATCTCCGCCTCTCTCATAGAAATACATGAAGTGGGCATGTCGGCCATTGGGTCATGCTGCGGCCGACAAGCCTCCTGCACGACAGAGCCGAGGGCCCTGTACTGGGCCCCTGTGGATAGGAGATAAGTGAATATGGCTGTGGACCCCTTTAACCCCTTAAGGACCAAGGATGTACCGGTACATCCTGAGTCCTCTCCCTTACTATAAGTGGTGGGTCGGGCCGGTAGCTAGCAACGGCCGAGACCCGTGGCTTATAGTGCACGGCACTGATCGCGGTGCCACTCGCTATTAACCCTTTAGACGCGGCGTTCAAAGTTGATCGCCAAGTCTAAAGTGAAACTAAACTGCTGCTGGTTAGCAGAGGGTCTGTTGGGGATCGCTGCAGCGAAATCGCGGCATCCAGAACAGCTGTAGGACAGGAGGAGATCCAGGCATGAGCAGTCAAGCGGCAGAATCATTGATCTATGTTATCCTATGGCATAATAAAGATCAATGTAAAAGATCAGTGTGTGCAGTGTTATAGCCCCCTATGGGAGCTATAACAGTGCAAAAAAAAAAAAAGTTTAACCCCTTAAGGACCGAGCCCTTTTCACCTTAAGGACCGGAGCGTTTTTTGCAATTCTGACCACTGTCACTTTAAACATTAATAACTCTGGAATGCTTTTAGTTATCATTCTGATTCCGAGATAGTTTTTTCGTGACATATTCTACTTTAACATAGTGGTAAAATTTTATGGTAACTTGCATCCTTTCTTGGTGAAAAATCACCAAATTTGATGAAAAAAATGAAAATTTTGCATTTTTCTAACTTTGAAGCTCTCTGCTTGTAAGGAAAATGGATATTCAAAATATTTTTTTTTTGGGTTCACATATACAATATGTCTACTTTATGTTTGCATCATAAAATTTATGAGTTTTTACTTTTGGAAGACACCAGAGGGCTTCAAAGTTCAGCAGCAATTTTGAAATTTTTCACAAAATTTTCAAACTCGCTATTTTTCATGGACCAGTTCAGGTTTGAAGTGGATTTGAAGGGCCTTCATATTAGAAATACCCCATAAAAGACCCCATTGTAAAAACTACACCCCCCAAAGTATTCAAAATGACATTCAGTAAGTGTATTAACCCTTTAGGTGTTTCACAGGAATAGCAGCAAAGTGAAGGAGAAAATTCAAAATCTTCATTTTTTACACTCGCATGTTCTTGTAGACCCAATTTTTGAATTTTTGCAAGGGGTAAAAAGGAGAAAATTTTTACTTGTATTTGAAACCCAATTTCTCTCGAGTAAGCACATACCTCTTATGTCTATGTTAATTGTTCGGCGGGCGCAGTAGAGGGCTCAGAAGGGAAGGAGCGTCAAATGGTTTTTGGGGGGCATGTCACCTTTAGGAAGCCCCTATGGTGCCAGAACAGCAAAAAAAAAACACATGGCATACCATTTTGGAAACTAGACCCCTCAGGGAACGTAACGAGGGGTAAAGTAAACCTTAATACCCCACAGGTGATTCACGACTTTTGCATATGTAAAAAAAAATATTTTTTTTTTACCTAAAATGCTATGTTTCCCAAAAATTTTACATTTTTAAAAAGTGTAATAGCAGAAAATACCCCCCAAAATTTGAAACCCAATTTCTCCCGATTCAGAAAACACCCCATATGGGGGTGAAAAGTGCTCTGCTGGCGCACAACAGGTCTCAGAAGAGAAGGAGTCAAATTTGGCTTTTTGAAAGCAAATTTTGCTCTGGGGGCATGCCGCATTTAGGAAGCCCCTATGGTGCCAGAACAGCAAAAAAAAAAAACACATGGCATACCATTTTGGAAACTAGACCCCTCGGGGAACGTAACAAGGGGTAATGTGAACCTTAATACCCCACAGGTGTTTCACGACTTTTGCATATGTAAAAAAAATAATTTTTTTTTTACCTAATATGCTTGGTTTCCCAAAATTTTAACATTTTTAAAAAGGGTAATAGCAGAAAATATCCCCCAAAATTTGAAGCCCAATTTCTCCCGATTCAGAAAACACCCCATATGGGGGTGAAAAGTTCTCTGCTGGCGCACTACAGGTCTCAGAAGAGAAGGAGTCACATTTGGCTTTTTGAAAGCAAATTTTGCTCTGGGGGCATGCCGCATTTAGGAAGCCCCTATGGTGCCAGAACAGCAAAAAAAAAAAAACACATGGCAAACCATTTTGGAAACTAGACCCCTCGGGGAACGTAACAAGGGGTAATGTGAACCTTAATACCCTACAGGTGTTTCACGACTTTTGCATATGTGAAAATTTTTATTTATTTTTTACCTAAAATGCTTGGTTTCCCAAAATGTTTAAATTTTTAAAAAGGGTAATAGCAGAAAACACCCCCCAAAATTTGAAGCCCAATTTCTCCCGATTCAGAAAACACCCCATATGGGGGTGAAAAGTGCTCTGCTGGCGCACTACAGGTCTCAGAAGAGAAGGAGTCACATTTGGCTTTTTGAAAGCAAATTTTGCTCTGGGGGCATGCCGCATTTAGGAAGCCCCTATGGTGCCAGGACAGCAAAAAAAAAACACATGGCATACCATTTTGGAAACTAGACCCCTCGGGGAACGTAACAAGGGGTTAAGTGAACCTTTATACCCCACAGGTGTTTCATGACTTTTGTATATGTAAAAAAAAAAAATTTTTTTACCTAAAATGCTTGTTTTCCCAAAAATTTTACATTTTTAAAAAGGGTAATAGCAGAAAATACCCCACAAAATTTGAAGCCCAATTTCTCCTGAGTACGGCGATACCCCATATGTGGCCCTAAACTGTTGCCTTGAAATACGACAGGGCTCCAAAGTGAGAGTGCCATGCGCATTTGAGGCCTAAATTAGGGATTGCATAGGTGTGGACATAGGGGTATTCTACGCCAGTGATTCCCAAACAGGGGGCCTCCAGCTGTTGTAAAACTCCCAGCATGCCTGGATAGTCAGTGGCTATCTGGCAATACTGGGAGTAGTTGTTTTGCAACAGCTGGAGGCTCCGTTTTGGAAACCGTGGCGTACCAGACGTTTTCATTTTTATTGGGGAGGGGGGCTGTGTAGGGGTATGTGTATATGTAGTGTTTTTTACTTTTTATTTTATTTTGTGTTAGTGTAGTGTAGTGTTTTAAGCGTACAGTCGCATGGGCGGGGGGTTCACAGTAGTTTCTCGCTGGCAGCTTGAGCTGCAGCAGAAAATTTGCCGCAGCTCAAACTTGCAGCCGGATACTTACTGTAATCCTCCGCCCATGTGAGTGTACCCTGTACGTTCACATTGGGGGGGGGGAACATCCAGCTGTTGCAAAACTACAACTCCCAGCATGTACGGTCTATCAGTGCATGCTGGGAGTTGTAGTTTTGCAACAGCTGGAGGCTCCGTTTTGGAAACAGTGATGTACCAGACGTTTTTCATTTTTATTGGGGAGGGGAGGGGGGCTGTGTAGGGGTATGTGTATATGTAGTGTTTTTTTACTTTTTATTTTATTGTGTGTTAGTGTAGTGTTTTTAGGGTACAGTCGCACAGGCGGGGGTTCACAGTAGTTTCTCGCTGGCAGTTTGAGCTGCGACAGAAAATTTGCTGCAGCTCAAACTTGCAGCCGGATACTTACTGTAATCCTCCGCCCATGTGAGTGCACCCTGTACGTTCACATTGGGGGGGGAAACATCCAGCTGTTGCAAAACTACAACTCCCAGCATGTACGGTCTATCAGTGCATGCTGGGAGTTGTAGTTTTGCAACAGCTGGAGACACACAGGTTGTGAAACACCGAGTTTGGTAACAAACTCAGTGTTTTGCAACCAGTGTGCCTTCAGCTGTTGCAAAAGCTACAACCCCCAGCATGTACGGACAGCGGAAGGGCATGCTGGGTCTTGTAGTTATGCAACAGCCGGAGGCATACTACATTGGCTGGGGATTGTAGTTATGCAACAGCTGGAGACACACTGGTTTACTACTTAACTCAGTGTGCCATCAGCTGTTGCAAAACTACAACTCTCAGCAGTCACCGACAGCCAACGGACATGCTGGGAGTTGTAGTTATGCAACCACCAGATGCACCACTACAACTCCCAGCATGCACTTTAGCTGATTGTGCAAGCTGGGAGTTGTAGTTACACAACAGCTTAAGGTACACTTTTCCATAGAAATAATGTGCCTCCAGCTGTTGCAAAACTACAAGTCCCAGCATGCCCATAAGGGCATGCTGGGAGTTGTGGTGGTCTGCCTCCTGCTGTTGCATAACTACAGCTCCCAGCATGCCCTTGTTGCATGCTGGGAGCTGTTGCTAAGCAACAGCAGGAGGCTGTCACTCACCTCCAACGATCCACACTGCAGGACTGTCCCTCGCCGCCGCCGTCGCTCCTGGGGCCCCGATCCCAACAGGGACGCCGGGAATCGGGGTCCCCAGCACCCGGGGTCGTCTTCCCGCACCCGCTCACGTCCTCCACCAGTGCCACCTCACTCCTGCAGACTCTGGCTGTTCGGGGCCGTCTCTGATGGCCCCGATCAGCCAGTAATTCCGGGTCATCGGGTCACTGGAGACCCGATTAACCCGGAATCTGCCGCAGATCGCTGGACTGAATTGTCCAGCGATCTGCGGCAATCGCCGACATGGGGGGACATAATGACCCGATATGCCGGGATGCCTGCTGAACGATTTCAGCAGGCATCCGGCTCCCCTCCGGCTAGCGGTGGGGGCCGGAAATGCTCAGGGCGTATCCATACGCCCTCGGTCCTTAAGGACTTGGAAACGGGGGCGTATGGATACGCCCTATGTCCTTAAGGGGTTAAACAAAAAAGTTAAGAAAGATCATTTAACCCCTTCCCTAATAAAAGTTTGAATCACCCCCCTTTTCCCATAAAAAAAAAAAAGTATAAATAGAAAATAAACATATGTGATATCGCCGCGTGCGGAAATGCCCGAATTTTAAAAATGACATGTGTTGTTTATTCTTTGGGTCAATACGATTAAAATGATACGCTTTTTGAGGGTAAAATGGGAAAAATGGACAATTTTAATTTTTATTGGGGGAGGGGATTTTCCACTTTTTTTCTACTTTTTATTTTTACATTTTTCAACTTATTTATTTATTTTTTTACACTTTTTATGTCCCCATAGGGGACTATCTATAGCAATCCTTTGATTGCCAATACTGTTCAGTGCTATGTATAGGACATAGCACTGATCAGTGTTATCGGTGATCTTCTGCTCTGGTCTGCTCGATCTCAGTCCAGAGCAGAAGACCCCAGGAGACGGCCGGAGCCAGGTAAGGGGACCTCCGGCCGCAATGCTGGATGATCGGATCACCGCGGCAGCGCTGTGGGCAATCCGATAATCCATTGAAAGTACTGCACTGCCGCAGATGCCGTGATCTGTATTGATAACGGCATCTGAGGGGTTAATGGCGGACATCCACGCGATCGCGGATGTCAGCCATTCCCGGCGGGTCCCCGGCTGCTGCTAGCAGCCGGAACCTGCTGTCTATGACGCGAGCACCGTTCCGATGCTCGCGGTCATACACAGGACATAAATGTACATCCTGGTGCACAAAGTCCCACCAAACCAGTACGTACATTTATGTCCGTGGTCGTTAAGGGGTTAAAGAGATAAAAAAAAAAATCGAACAGAATTCTCCTTTTGGGAAATGCAAGACAGCAAAGAGGTGTTTTATTTATTTAATTATTTTTATTAAAAAAATAAAATAAAAAATTATCCCTTCATGGGAGTTGCAATATGAAACTCAAGACCCCATAGACTGTAAAAAAGTTTAGGTTTTTTTTTATTTAGAAAATTTGAAAAACATCTAACAAAATTCTCCCTGTTTGGGAATTCCAACAGATTTTTAGTCTGGCAAAAAACGATAACACGATGGCTTTTTCTAAGCATTTTAAAAATTATTATTTTTTTGGTAGTTGAAAAAGGATTGGTGTCTCAAAATAGTGAAGCAGAAAAAATTTTTGTATGAAAAGCCGAATTATCCCTTTTTTGGGGATCAAGGGTGGTGTATGTGTAGGGCTGACTGGTAGTAGCAGCAGCAAGGGTGATAGTAGACTGGTGATAGTTGTGGCCAGCATACAGCAGTCAGTGGTGGACAAGTGGGAAGTGTAGTAGGCAGCAGCTAGCAGGCAATGGTGGACTGGTCAGAGTTGTAGTATGCAGCGGACAGCAGGCAGTGGTGGACTGGTGGTAATTTTAGTAGACAGCGGACAGCAGGGATGGTGGTAATACTGTGTAATCAGTGGCATTTGGCACAGGAGGTTTAAATACCTCACTGACCCATGCCTAATTCATTTTAACCCGTACAGGACCTAGGGCGTATGGATACGCCTCCTGTACCTGGGTCTTAAGGACCCAGGGCGTACCTGTACGCCCGTGGGAATTTCGGTCCCTGCCGCGCGCCGGGCGGGGACCGTGCCGGGGTGACTGCTGATATCGATTAGCAGGCAACCCGTGTAAATGCCCAGGGGGGTCATCAGACCCCCCCCATTGCGATTTGCGCCGATTACGGGTCATTCGGGTCTATGGTGACCCGGAATAGAAGGGGGATCGCGGTTGTCTAAGACACCCACGATCCCCCTGTAGCCATAGGAGTGAGGTGGCAGAGGTGCCACCCCTCCTATTTCTGCTATTGGTGGTCTAGGCGCGACCACCAATAGCAGATTAGGGGCGGGAGGGTTTACTTTCATTTTCCCTGTTCTGCCCACCCACAATAGGTGGGGAAGGATGGGGAAATGACGGGGACCGAAAGCCGAAGATCCACTTACCCGTCGGTGGAAGCTGCGGGACGGGATCGGCGGCGGTGATCGGCGCGGGCGGCGATGTCGTGCAGCAGAAGAGGACGGCTCCCTGGATCCGACGGAAGCCGCTAAGTTGCCTAGCAACATCTAGAGGGCTACAGTCTGAAACTGTAGCCCTCCAGATGTTGCAAAACTACAACTCCCAGCATGCCCAGACAGCTGCTGGGCATGGTGGGAGATGCAGTTTTGCAACAGGTGGAGGTCTACAGTTTAGAGACCACTGCACAGTGATCTCTATACTGTAGCACTCTAGATGTTGCAAAACTACAACTCCCAGCATGCCCACATAGCTGTTTACTGTCTGTGCATGCTGGAATTTGTAGTTTTGCAACATCTGGAGGTCCACAGTTTGGAGATCAGAGTGCAGTGGTCTCTATCTGTAGCCCTCAAGATGTTGCAAAACTGCAAATCCCAGCATGCCGAAACAGCTGTCTCTGCATGCTGGGAGTTGTAGTTGCGATTCCTCCAGCTGTTGCATAACTAGATCTCCCAGCATTCCCTTCGGCGATCAGTACATGCTGGGAGTTGTAGTTTTGCAACAGCTATAGGCACACTGGTTGGAAAATACTGAGTTAGGTAACAGAAGCTAACTGAAGGTTTTCCAACCAGTGTGCCTCCAGCTGTTGCAAAACTACAACACTCAGCATGCACGGTCTGTCAGTACATGCTGGGAGTTGTAGTTTTGAAACAGCTGGAGGTTTGCCCCCCCCATGTGAACGTACAGGGTACATTCACACGGGCGGGTTTACAGTAAGTTTCCTGCTTCAAGTATGAGCTGCGGCAAACTTTTCGCCGGAGCGCAAATTTCTAGCGGGAAGCTCACTGTAACCCGCCAGTGTGACTGTACCCTAAAAACACTACACTAACACATAATAAAGGGTAAAACACTACACATACACCCCCTTACACTGTCCCCCCAATAAAAATGAAAAATTTATTGTACGGCAGTGTTTCCAAAACGGAGCCTCCAGCTGTTGCAAAACAACAACTCCCAGCATTTCTGGACAGCCACTGACTGTCCAGGCATACTGGGAGTTTAGCAACAGCTGGAGACACCCTGTTTGGGAATCACTGGCGTAGAATACCCCTATGTCCACCCCTATGCAATCCCTAATTTAGTCCTCAAATGCGCATGGCGCTCTCACTTCGGAACCCTGTCGTATGTCAAGGAAACAGTTTAGGGCCACATATTGGGTATCTCCGTAATCGTGAGAAATTTTGGGGGGCTTTTTCTCCTTTTACCCCTTATGAAAAGGAAAAGTTGGGGGCTACACCAGCCTGTCAGTGTAAAAAAAATTAAAATTTTACACTAACATGCTGGTGTTGTCCTTTACTTTTTATTTTCACAAGTGTTAAAAGGAAAAAAAGCCCCCCAAAATTTGTAACGCAATTTCTCCTGAGTACAGAAATACCCCATATGTGGGCGTAAAATGCTCTGCGGGCGCATAACAAGGCTCAAGAGTGAGAGTGCACTATGTACATTTGAGGCCCACATTGGTGATTTGCACAGGGGTGGCTGATTTTACAGCGGACTGACATAAACGCAAAAAAATAAATACCCACATGTGATCCCATTTTGGAAACTACACCCCTCACGGAAAGTAACAAGGGGTATAGTGAGCCTTTACACCCCACAGGTGTTTGACGAATTTGGATGGAAAAATGAAAAAATTTGTAACCCCATTTTTTCTGAGTAAGAGCATACCCCATATGTGGATGTAAAGTGCTCGGCGGGCGAACTACAATGCTCAGAAGAGAAGGAGTGCCATTGGGATTTTGAAGATAAAATTTGTCCGGAATTGAAAGCTACGTGTGTTTACAAAGCCCCCATAGAGCCAGAACAATGGAACCCCCCACATATGACCCAATTTTGGAAACTACACCCCTCACGTAATGTAATAAGGGGTACAGTGAGCATTTACGCCCCACAGGTGTCTGACAGATTTTTGGAATAGTGGTCCGTGAAAATGAAAAATTTAATTTTTCATTTGCACAGCCCACTGTTCCAAAGATCTGTCAAACGCCAGTGGGGTGTAAATACTCACTGCACCCCTTATTAAATTCTGTGGGTGGTGTAGTTTCCAAAATGGGGTCACGTGGGGGGGTCCACTGTTCTGGCACCACGGGGGGGCTTTGTAAACGCACATGGCCCCCGACTTCTATTCCAACCAAATTCTGTCTTCAAAAGCTCAATGGCGCTCCTTCTCTTCTGAGCATTGTAGTGCACCAGCAGAGCACTTGATGTCCACACATTGGGTATTTCCATACTCAGAAGAAATGGGGTTACAAATTTTGGGGGTCATTTTCTCCTATTACCCCTTGTAAAAATATAAAATGTGGGGGAAAACCAGCAATTTAGTGAAAAAAATTTTTTTTTTCATTTACACATCCGACTTTAGCAAAAAGTCGTCAAACACCTGTGAGGTTTTAAGGCTCACTGTACCCCTTGATGTGTTCCTTGAGGGGTGTAGTTTCTAAAATGGTATGCCATGTGTTTTTTTTTTTGCTGTTCTGGCACCATAGGGGCTTCCTAAATGCGACATGCCCCACAAAAACCATTTCAGAAAAACTCACTCTCCAAAATCCCATTGTCGCTCCTTCCCTTCTGAGCCCTCTACTGCACCCGCCGTACACTTGACATACACATATGAGGTATTTCCTTACTCGAGAAAAATTGGGCTACGCATTTTAGGAAGATTTCTCTCCTTTTACCCCTTGTAAAAATTCAAAAACTGGGTCTACAAGAACATGCCAGTGTAAAAAATGAAGATTTTGAATTTTCTCCTTCGATTTGCTGCTATTCCTGGGAAACACCTAAAGGGTTAACAAACCTTTTGAATGTCATATTGAATACTTTGGGGGGGGTGCAGTTTTTATAATGGGGTAATTTTTGGGGTATTTCTAATAAGAAGGCCCTTCAAGTCCACTTCAAAACGGAACTGGTCCCTGAAAAATTTTGAAAATTTTGTGAAAAATTAAAAAATTGCTGCTGAACTTTGAAGCCCTCTGGTGTCTTCCAAAAGTAAAAACATGTCAACGTTATGATGCAATCATAAAGTAGAAATGTTTTATATGTGAATCAATATATAATTTATTTGGAATATTAATTTTCCTTACAAGCAGAGAGTTTCAAAGTTAAAAAAGTGCAAAATTTTCAATTTTTTCATCAAATTTTGGAATTTTCACCAAGAAACGATGCAAGTATCGACAAAATTTTACCACTAACGTAAAGTAGAATATGTCATGAAAAAACAGTCTCGGAATCAGAATGAAAGGTAAAAGCATTCCAGAGTTATTAATGCTTAAAGTGACAGTGGTCAGATGTGCAAAAAATGGCCGGGTCCTACAGTGAAAATTGGCTGGGTCCTTAAAGGGTTAATAAACGTGAGTTTTTCTATGTTGTTGACAGACAATCTTGTTTGCTTAGATATGACACCTCCTGGTATGCTGAACACTGGGGGTTATTTATCATTATGTTCTATTGCTTTTTTTCGTTTTTTTCCCCAAGTTTTAAAATCCGTCATTTTGACATTTTGGTGTTGCTAGACCATTTTTTAAAGTGACGGATGCAGTGGTCATGAATTTATTATCTGCGTGTTTTTGAATTTTGCACAAATTTTCCCGCAACTGGCGCAAAAAAAAAAAGAAAATCTAGACCACCTCTCGACCAGGTCTAAAAAAGATTAATACTCCTGTCTGTTTGCAAAATATAAAAAATCATCAGCGAGAGTGAAAGAGAGGGAGAAAGAGAGAGAATAAGGTAGAAAATAAGAACGTTTAAAGACAAAAAAAGTTAAAAATTAAAAAAACTTGCAAATGAAAAGTAAAGCAGTTGTCCATAAGAAACAATCAGATATATTTTTTAAGGTACAAAAAAGGAATGGTAAAGACGTAAGAAAAGATAAGATTGTTAGC
This sequence comes from Hyla sarda, assembly GCF_029499605.1. Lineage (NCBI taxonomy): Eukaryota > Metazoa > Chordata > Amphibia > Anura > Hylidae > Hyla > Hyla sarda. Next base: position 379,953,394 of record NC_079189.1, on the reverse strand, counting down.
AATGGCCAAAATCTAACATTTTCATGAGCCTAAGTTTAAAAAAACATTCGACAAAGTGATCATAACAAAATAAAATAAAAGCTGAAAAGGTAAAATATATATATAGTGACATTCCGTCTCAGGGATTAGCTCTGGGATCATCCTGGTCACTTGCCACGGGACACGTTTCCTCTCAATAAACCCGCAGTCAACAGTTATTCATGTAAGTCTGGCACCTTGCCAGTTTTATTTAGACGAGTTGCAGGGGAAAAACAAACATAACGCAGGAACAAAATAAAATCCTAGACAGTCTGGTGACTGACTACACATATCAGCATGCCCTGACTACTTACTGGTGAGCTACCCTCAGCCGGTTAAACATATGACTCCTGCAACCTGCTACTCACAGTTCACACCACTTCTTGGGCCACTCACAGCTCCAGCTGTGTGCTTCCTCAACAGTGCCTGAGTGTCTCCCCCTACAGCGACATGCTGTTTCCCAGGGAGAGCCCATATTAGACTGAGTCTCCATCTTATATACACCTCTCTTCCCTGCTGTCTCATTAATTAAGCAGCAGGTGAGAGATTCTCCAGGGTGAGCCAAGGAAATACACCCTTTCCTTGCCACCTTATCACAATATATATATATATGTATATATATATATATATATATATATATATATATATATATATATGTGTTCAACTAAAACCTCCGCCTCTCAAACAATATATTTTTTTTTCTGGCCTGCAGCAAGGTAAACCACTATTCAAATGTGAGACATCTCTTTGCAGACCTTCTTTTAGACATTAATTTGCTTTAAAATTAAAACTAAAACAAATACAGTAACCCCCCGACATGCGATTGCCCCGACATATGATAAAATTGACATACAATGGCCTCTCAGAGGCCATTGCATGTCGATGTCAGCATCGACATACGATGCTTTTATATGTCAGGGACATCGCATTAACTGCTATCCGACAGCGCAAAATGCTTAAGCTACTGTCGGATAGCAGTTTAAGCATCCCGGGCAGGTTCGCTTACCGATTCCCGCTGCTCCGGGTTCACTTCGCGATCCTCAGGCGTCTTCCGCATCTTCTCCGGGGTCCGGGCCTCGCTTTCCGGCATCGTTCTTACGTCACTACGCATGCCACGGCGCAGCAGCGTAATAACGTCACCAGAAAGCGAGGCCCGGACCAACCAGAAGATGCGGAAGAAGCCGGAGGATCGCAACGACGACACCGGAGCAGTGGGACAGCATCGGGAGCCCCTGGGACAGCATCGGGAGAGGTGAGGACCTGGTCCGGAGCGGTGGGGACAGGTGAGTACAGCTTCCTATACTCTATATTGCATGGATCCCTCAACATACGATGGATTCGACAAACGATGGGTCGTTTGGAACGAATTACCATCGTATGTTGAGGGACCACTGTAAAGCCAAACACAGACAAACAAGCTCCTCAGAAGCAGGGTAGACATGATCTGAAAGTGGCAGTAGAAAATTATCTGGGTGCAGATCTGTGTGAAATTGATCATGGTCACTGCAACAATATGATACATTTGGAGTAGCACCACCAAACAAAACCCACATCTAGACAAACAACAAAAATGATCTAGCCAAGACTATTATTGATAAATAACCCCCACTGTATCTAATAATAAATTGAAGTGTAGACTAGGCAGAACACCCATGTTCTAACAGATTAATGCTGTGCTCAGCTTGCTGTGGAATTGTACAGATTAGAATTTGTGAAGGCTTTCTCGATTTAGCAGTGCTTGCTTCCTCTCTTTCTCTCTCCAAAATGGTTGCTGCATGCAGTACATGGAACTGTATCTGTGTCTAAAACACACCACTGTGCTGTGTCCTATTGGTCTTTCTAGGCGCATTAAGAACAAGTTAACGGGTCAATCTTATTACTGATTACTCTGGCTACCAGTAGCCATATGCACTTTAGAAAATGTTCTAATGAGCTTCTTAGAAGTTTCACTTGTTTGGCACCTTTCATCCAGAAGCACATGCTTTAACCTTCCGATACCCCCTCTGAGAAAGTTTTGCAAGTTGAGCACCAAACTGTATGACCAGGAATGTCAACACAGATGAGAAAAAAAATCAGTGTTTCTAATGGGGAGGCAAGGCCCGCTTCGTAGGCAACTGCCCTTTGAAGCTGGGACACTCTAGAGTCTACGATTTGAGAGAGAGATAGTCCTAGACAGAAAAGAATTCTCAAAAAAAATATCTGCTTCTCCAAAAACAAAAACAAAAAAAAATAGCAACCCTGGACTCAACTATCTCTGGCCCTCCAACATGAGTTTCCAATGCTTCATCTGGATAAGCCCCTTTAAGTGGTGTATGTTAATGGTGTAGTTCTCCTGGAGCTGGTTCTCTACATAAATTCACTTAATCTGCAAGTTGGTGTCCTACATACTGAGAAAATTCCTTTTCTGTTTTGCCAGCTTCCGATAATCATATTCTTTTAGGCCTACCTTGGCCAAATCCTCTACTGGGGTCCTCACTGTCAATTTTCCTGCCAATTGTAGATCCAACATGCTTCCCAGCCTTGCATACCTGATAATCTCTCCATACTTTCACCACAGTATGCTCCTTTTGCATACATTTATAACAAGAAGGAGGCTGAGAAAAAACTGATGTCCAGCGCTGCTCCCGTATAAAATAATTCTTTATTCAAGCACATACACCAACAGGTACAGTAGACACAGTAGTCACAGGTGACGCGTTTCAGCCCACAAAGGGGCCTTAGTCATACAATATTTTCAAGTAGAATGAATCTTTTTAAAGGTTCCAGAGGCGAAGAAGGAGGAGTCGCCTCCTAGGGCGAAGCCTCCCTCCCCTCTGCCCAGGTGCATAATCAATGAAGCATGGAACAGGTTTCCTTAACCATTAAAGCTGCTCCCTAAAGATTTGAATGATTGTGGGGGACATTTATCATTGTTTGCTTTGGTAAGCAAGTTCTGAAGTAATTTTTTTTTGCTTTAGTTTTGCTTATGTGCTACATATTTATCATACTATCACAGGGGGTTGATAAATATGGAGCACATACGCAAAACAAAAAAGTCACAGCTGACACTTTTGCGAGACTTTTTTGCAACTTTGTAAATTTGCTCATGTATAGGAGTTTTGTACTCCATGTCAGACCTGGAGTAGACTTGCATCTTTTTTTTTTTTTGCCTACATGCGACTTTCACACATCATAAATACATGACCACTGCAAAGTGCAAACTGAAATTTGCTTAGGTAAGACTGTTAGTAACTTTTTGCTTACTCACAAAAGTAAAAAAAAAAAAAAGTGCTTAGGAGCATGTGCGACTTTTGTAATAAAAAAAAGGCTCTAAATACCCTGATAAATGCCCCCCTATGGGGGACATTTATAAAAGCTTGCTTATGTATGTTTTTTCTTTAGTTGTTTTATTTTGCTTAATGGTTTGCTTACGTGCAACAAATTTACTAACAAGTAACACAGCCTTTATAAATTTGTCACACGTAAGCAAATCAGCTTTTTTCTTTCATTCTGTTTTCCATTTTAAGATTTTGCTCATGTAAGCAAAATCTGTAAGCCAGGTTTGAGCTTGAGTAAATGTATGGCATTTTTTGATGGTGTGCGACTTTTTTGCGACAGTCGCACATTATTAATCTCTTACCACTGCAAATAATTTTTGAAAATTTGCAAACAGAATGTTCTTGCTCTTCTCGCACGGCCGGTTAAAAGTCGCACAGAAAAGAGTCTAGTTGCACGTGCCCATAGCAGCTAATCAGATCGCATTTTTCATTTTTCACAGGCCTCTTTAAAAATGAATGAAGCAATATGATTGGTTGCTATGGGCAACCCAGCAACTTTTTCTCTGGACAGGTTTTGATAAATCTCCCCCAAAGTCTCTAGGTCCAAATCAACTGGGTCCCTCAAGCCTCTGCTTATGCCTAACATCCCATGGCAAAACATTTCAACAGATTTTTATCACTGATCTTCCATTCTCTGCTGACTGTACTGTCTTTTGGATGGTTGTAGACTGATTTTCTAAAATGGCCCGTTTCATCCCTTTTCCCAGTTTGCCTACAGCTGTTTATCCTGCAAGACTCTTCATAACATATCTTTTATCTTCATTGTCTGTGCTAGCACTTTGTTTCAAACTGAGGAGAGCAGCTTACTTTTAAGATTTATAAGGACGCTCTACTACTTGCTTAAGAAAGATATGTTATGAAGAGTCTTGCAGGATGAAGTTGGGCAAATGGGTATGTGGAACCAGTAAACCAAATCCTGGTGAATGACCTTGGCCATTTCCTCTCTTCTCAACTTGACTCCATGACACTATCTGCTAAGTTATGTCTTGCACTAAGTATAATGCATAATTAAAAAGAGTAATCTCAGTTCTCCCCTGAGGATAAGGTTTGGCTTTCATGCAGGAATATTCATATGAAAGTGAACAAATTACAAGTTCGCTCCTAGATTTCTGTGACCTTCATAGGTGCTGAAACTAATAATTTCTCTTGTGTACAAACTCTGTCTGCCTTCTTTCCTGTGGATTCATTATTCTTGTTATGTGTCTTGCATAACCCCCTAGTTCTAAACCGGTGTTCTATTTCTGCTTCTGTTTCATATTCTGTGGCAGTGGGTTTATAAGAGTAATTTAAATTTATGGATATCCTGGACGTCAAGAAGGTTGGCAAAAAGATTTAACCTTGTGGACTAGAAGGGCTTTGGTCCACACTAAAGATCATGTGAGCCTGCTTTCCCTAATTTAACCTCTTCAGGACATAGGGCGTATGGATACGCCCTGCATCCCGAGTCCTTAAGGACCGAGGGCGTATCCATACGCCCGTGGGAATTCCGGCCCCCACCGCTAGCCGGTTGGGGACCGGAGCCGGATGCCTGCTGAAATCGTTCAGCAGGCATCCCGGCATATCGCCCAGGGGGGTCATTATGCCCCCCCCCCCCCCATGTCGGCGATCGCCGCAGATCGCTGGACAATTCAGTCCAGCGATCTGCGGCGATTCCGGGTCAATCGGGTCTCCAGTGACCCGGAATTACTGGCTGTTCGGGGCCGTCTCTGACAGCCCCGAACAGCCAGAGCCTGCAGGGGTGAGGTGGCACTGGTGCCACCTCACGATCGCCCTGATTCGTCGGCCGGATTACCGGCCGACCAATCAGGGCGCCTGCTGCGGGTGTCACTCCCGCACCCGCTCCGCCCCTCTTCCGGAGGACGTGAGCGGGTGCGGGACGTGCACCCCGGGTGCTGGGGACTCCGATCCCCGGCGTCAATGTTGGGATCGGGGCCCCAGGAGCAGCGGCGGTGACGACGAGGGACTGATTCTCCGGCGTGGATCGTTGGAGGTGAGTGACAGCCTCCTGCTGTTGCTTAGCAACAGCTCCCAGCATGCAAAAAGCGCATGCTGGGAGCTGTAGTTATGCAACAGCAGGAGGCAGACCACCACAACTCCCAGCATTCCCTTATGGGCATGCTGGGACTTATGGTTTTGCAACAGCTGGAGGCACATTTTTTCTATGGAAAAGTGTACCTTCAGCTGTTGTATAACTACAACTCCCAGCTTGCACAAACAGCTAAAGTGCATGCTGGGAGTTGTAGTGGTGCATCTGCTGGTTGCATAACTACAACTCCCAGCATGCCCGTTGGCTGTCGGTGACTGCTGAGAGTTGTAGTTTTGCAACAGCTGAAGGCACACTGGTTGTGAAACTCAGAGTTTTTTTTACCTAACTCAGTGTTTCACGACCGGTGTGCCTCCAGCTGTTGCAAACTACAACTCTCAGCAGTCACCGTACACCATGCACCGTACATGCTGGGAGTTGTAGTTTTGCAACAGCTGGAGGCACACTGGTTGTGAAACACTGAGTTAGGTCACAAACTCAGTGATACATAACCAGTGTGCCTACAGTTGTTGCAAAACTACAACTCTCAGCAGTCACCGACAGCCAACGGGCATGCTGGGAGTTGTAGTTATGCAACAGCTGGATGTCCCCCCCCCCCCCCCCCCCCAATGTGAATGTACAGGGTACACTCACATGGGCGGAGGATTACAGTAAGTATCTGGCTGCAAGTTTGAGCTGCCGCAAACTTTCTGCTGCAGCTCAAACTGCCAGCGAGAAACTACTGTGAACCCCCGCCCGTGCGACTGTACCCTAAAAACACTACACTACCACAAAAAATAAAATAAAAAGTAAAAAACACTACGTATACACATACCCCTATACAGCCCCCCTCCCCTCCCCAATAAAAATGACAAACGTCTGGTACGCCACTGTTTCCAAAACGGAGCCTCCAGCTGTTGCAAAACAACTCCCAGTATTGTCGGACAGCCGTTGACTGTCCAGGTATGCTGGGAGTTTTGCAACAGCTGGAGGCACCCTGTTTGGGAATCACTGGCGTAGAATTCCCCTATGTCCACCCCTATGCAAGTCCCTAATTTAGGCCTCAAATGCGCATGGCGCTCTCACTTTGGAGCCCTGTCGTATTTCAAGGCAACAGTTTAGGGTCACATATGGGGTATCGCCGTACTCGGGAGAAATTGTGTTACAAATTTTGGGGGATATTTTCTGCTTTTACCCTTTTTAAAAATGTAACATTTTTGGGAAAACAAGCATTTTAGGTAAAAAAAAATTTTTTTTTGTTACATATGCAAAAGTCGTGAAACACCTGTGGGGTATAAAGTTTCACTTAACCCCTTGTTACGTTCCCCGAGGGGTCTAGTTTTCAAAATGGTATGCCATGTGGTTTTTTTTTTGCTGTCCTAGCACCATAGGGGCTTCCTAAATGCGGCATGCCCCCAGAGCAAAATTTGCTTTCAAAAAGCCAAATGTGACTCCTTCTCTTCTGAGACCAGAGCACTTTTCACCCCCATACTTTGGGGGGTGTAGTTTTTATAATGGGGTCATTTATGGGGTATTTCTAATATAAAGACCCTTCAAATCCACTTCAAACCTGAACTGGTCCCTGAAAAATACTGAGTTTGAAAATTTTGTGAAAAATCGGAAAATTGCTGCTGACCGTTGAAGCCCTCTGGTGTCTTCCAAAAGTAAAAACTCATCAATTTTATGATGCAAACATAAAGTAGACATATTGTATATGTGAACCAAAAAAAATGTATTCGTAATATCCATTTTCCTTACAAGCAGAGAGCTTCAAAGTTAGAAAAATGCAAAATTTTCAAATTTTTCATCAAATTTACGGATTTTTCACCAAGAAAGGATGCAAGTATCGACAACAATTTACCACTATGTTAAAGTAGAATATGTCACGAAAAAACAATCTCGGAATCAGAATGATAACTAAAAGCATTCCAGAGTTATTAATGTTTAAAGTGACAGTGGTCAGATGTGCAAAAAACGCTCCGGGCCTTAAGGCCAAAATGGGCTCCGTCCTGAAGGGGTTAAAGAGCCACCTATCCCCTTCCAGCAGTACCTATTTAAGAGTGTTTCTCCCAAAGTGTTCCAATCAAAAGTGTGCTGCCTTTAATGTAACCTGTAACTAAGCTAAAACTCCATATGTGTGTGGGGGAAGGTTGGGTGGTCAGACTTGCAATGTGGCTGGAAGCAGGGTACAGTGTTATCGCTTCCAGCTACATTGGGCATGTGCCACTGCAACTACCTGACACGTGGCACCTTTCGGCCAAACCAGAGACCAACACAGACTGAAGCAACCACAGCTACAACATATCACAACAAAGAGCAGCTGAATGTGGAGGTGTAGGACAGCAAGATGGCGCTGACATGATAACATTTTAGATGTTGGTAAGAATGTAGGGGGAAATTTATCAAAACCTGTGCAGAGGAACAGACCAGTTGCCCATAGCAACCAATCGGATTCCTTCTAAAATTTTACAAAAAAGACCTCTGAATGATAAGAGAAGCAATATGACTGGTTGCTATAGACATCTGTTCCACTTTTCTTCTGCACAGGTTTTGATAAACTTCCCTCATAGTATTCAATGACGTCAGTAAGATGTACCTCAATTCAAAAAAGGAAAACAGCAAACACAACCAAAGTTTTATATGCTGGAACATTTATTTTTGAAAAATAGTCTCCACAGATTCCATCAATAAAAGAAGAACATGGTGTAAGCTACACTAAGTAGTTAAAATAATGTTCAAAAATCAGGGAATGACTTTTCCATGTAAAGGTTACTCTAATACTACATTTTAAAAATGATTGAGTAGGCTTGGTAGTATTTGTGGCGGCATCTATAATAGTAATGTTGCCTTGGTTGCTATACGCTCAAAGAATACTAAATATTGTTGACAGCTGTTTATAATTACTTATATGTTATAATTACACGATAATTGCTCACATCTATTGATTTACCACTTAAAATAGTTTAGAAATATATTAATCAATGGCATATGACAAGAGGAGGTGTCCTGTTGATATTAACATTTTTTGCTAAACATTTTTGCTACGTAAATGACAGAAAAGCATATACAATTAGTAATGCAACATACAGTACGTGTGTTGCATTACTAATTGTATATGCTTTTCTGTCATTTAGGTCGCAAAAATGTGTGTCTTTAGCACCCAAATGTAGCAAAAAATAGGATACTATGTCTAATTTCTTAAAATAAGCCTTAAACTACCAGTCATCACATTTTTTGTTCCTCAGTATTTATCCGTTTCCCTCTTTTGTTGTTATGGCTTTTATTTATTTGAACTTATGCACTATTGTAACAAATAAAGATTTTATGCTGGTGTTTTTTTGGCTGGGTTCTTGTTGTAGGATCTGAATAAAAAGCCAATGTTTACCTAGGAAACACTACACACACACACACACACAGAGTGTGAAACTAGTTAAAGGGGTTATTCACAATAAGAAGTACGTACCTGGCAGGCAGTAATGGACATGCTTAGGAAGGATCTGCGCTTGTCTTGGGGCTAAATGGCTATGTCATGAGATGACCATGACACTGTGGCTAGCTTTTTGTGAACTTGTATTTCCTGTTTGACTTTTCTTTTTTTGACTAAAAATCCCACAATTCCATTTTCCTCCCTCCCACACATCAGCCACCCCACCCATTGAAACATAAATGAGCTGCATCCATCAAAGGACCTGTGGTTTTCAATCAGGGTGCCTACAGCTGTTGCATTAGTTGCAGATTGATCTCTTTCCCACCAAGCGATTGCTCCACTCATTGAAGCAGACAGGCTCCCTGTCATCAGCTGACTAGTGAGTTAGGTCTTGGCCGCATTGCAAGCTGGGAAAAATCCGAGACAACAGTGATTTTGTATGCTGTTAAAAATAAATATTGGAGTGAAAATCACAGAAGAATTGTGAGAAAACAGTCACACACAGGTACAGACACTACATTATGAGCAACACTAACTTTACAGCACCTGTAGCATAGTCAAATAAAAAAATTCCTGGAATACCCCTTTAACCTGTTGGGGACGAAGGGCGTATGCATACGCCCTTGCTTCCTGGTACTTAAGGACGAAGGGCGTATCCATACGCCCGTGGGAATTTCGGACCCCGCCGCGCGCCGGGCGGGGACCGGACCGGGGTGACTGCTGATATCTATCAGCAGGCACCCCGTGCAAATGCCCAGGGGGGTCATTAGACCCCCCCCATGTCGGCGTTCGGCGCAAATCGCAAGTGAATTCACACTTGCGATTTGCGCCAATTCCGGGTCATTACGGGTCTATGGTGACCCGGAATAGAAGGGGGATCGCGGTTGTCTAAGACACCCACGATCCCCCTGAAGCGATAGGAGTGAGGTGGCACGGGTGCCACCCCTCCTATTGGTGGTCTAGACGCGACCACTAATAGCAGATCGGAGGCGGGGGGTTTACTTTAGTTTTCCCCGTCCTGCCCACCCACAATAGGCGGGCCAAAATGGGGAAAACGAAGAGGACCAGACGCCGACGTCCACTTACCCGTACGGAGGCTGCGGAGCGACGGTGATCGGCGGGCGGCGACGGAGATCTGCAGGCGGCGTGCGGCACAAGAGGACGGCTCCCTGGATGCGACGGAAGCCGGTGAGTTGCCTAGCAACATCTAGAGGGCTACAGTCTGAGACCACTATAGTGGTCTCTAGACTGTAGCCCTCCAGATGTTACAAAACTACAACTCCCAGCATGCCCAGACAGCTGTTTGCTGTGTGGGCATGCTGGGATTTGTAGTTTTGCAACAGCAGGAGGTCTACAGTTTGGAGACCACTGCACAGTGATCTCTATACTGCCCTCTAGATCTTGCAAAACTACAACTCCTAGCATGCCCACACAGCTGTTTGCTGTCTGGGCATGCTGGGTGTTGTTGTTTGCAACATCTGGAGGTCCACAGTTTGGAGATCACTGTTCAGTGCTCTCTAAATTGTAGCACTCCAGATGTTGCAAAACTGCAAATCGCAGCATGCCCAAACAGCAAACAGCTGTCTCGGCATGCTGGGAGTTGTAGTTGCGTACCTCCAGCTGTTGCATGACTACATCTCCCAGCATGCCCTTCTGTGATCAGTACATGCTGGGAATTGTAGTTTTGCAACAGCTGGAGGCACACTGGTTAGAAAATACTGAGTTAGGTAACAGAACCTAACTGAAGGTTTTCCAACCAGTGTGCTCCAGCTGTTGCAAAACTACAACTCCCAGCATGCACGGTCTGTCAGTACATGCTGGGAGTTGTAGTTTTGAAACAGCTGGAGGTTTGCCCCCCCCCCCCCCCACATGTGAACGTACAGGGTACATTCACACGGGCGGGTTTACAGTAAGTTTCCGGCTTCAAGTATGAGCTGCGGCAAATTTTTCGCCGCAGCGCAAATTCCTAGCGGGAAACTCACCGCAACCCGCCAGTGCGAATGTAAACTAAAAACACTACACTAACACATAATAAAGAGTAAAACACTACATATACACCCCTTACACTGTCCCCCCCCCCAATAAAAATGAAAAACGTATTGTACAGCAGTGTTTTCCTGTTAGTGTAAAAAAAAATGATTTTACACTAACATGCTGGTGTTGCCCTTTTCTTTTTATTTTCACAAGAGGTAAAAGGAAAAAAAGATCCCCAAAATTTGTAACGCAATTTCTCCTGAGTACGGAAATACCCCATATGTGGGCGTAAAATGCTCTGCGGGCGCACAACAAGGCTCAGGAGTGAGAGTGCACCATGTACATTTGAGGCCTAAATTGGTGATTTGCACAGGGGTGGCTGATTTTACGGCGGTTCTGACATAAACCCAAAAAAATAAATACCCACATGTGACCCCATTTTGGAAACTACACCCCTCACTGAATGTAACAAGGGGTACAGTGAGCATTTACGCCCCACAGGTGTCTGACAGATTTTTGGAACAGTGGTCAGTGAAAATGAAAAATGTAATTTTTTTGTTTGCACAGCCCACTGTTCCAAAGATCTGTCAAACGCCAGTAGGGTGTAAATGCTCACTGTACGCCTTATTACATTGCGTGAGGGGTGTAGTTTCCAAAATGGGGTCACATGTGGGGGGGGGGTCCACTGTTCTGGCACCACGGGGGGCTCTTTGCAAACGCACATGGCCCCCGACTTCCATTCCAAACAAATTATCTCTCTAAAAGCTCAATGACGCTCCTTCTCTTCTGAGCATTGTAGTTCGCTCGCAGTGCACTTGACGTCCAAACATGGGGCATTTTCATACTCAGAAGAAATGGGGTTACAAATTTTGGGGGGAATTTTCTCCTATTACCCCTTGTAAAAAGTAAAATTTGGGGAAAAACCAGCATTTTAGTGAAAAAATTTTTTTTTTTCGTTTACACATCCGACTTTAACAAAAAGTTGTCAAACACCTGTGGGGTGTTAAGGCTCACTGTACCCTTTGTTACGTTCCTTGAGGGGTGTAGTTTCCATAATAGTGTGCGATGTGGGTGGGGGTTGCTGTCCTGGCACCATAGGGGCTTCCTAAATGGGACATGCCCCCCAAAAACCATTTCAGAAAAACTCACTCTCCAAAATCCCATTGTTGCTCCTTCGCTTCTGAGCCCTCTAGTGCACCCGCCGAACACTTGACATACACATATGAGTTATTTTCTTACTCAAGAGAAATTGGGTTACAAATTTTGAGAGGATTTTTTTCCTTTTACCCCTTGTAAAAATTCAAAAACTGGGTCTACAAGAACATGCGAGTGTAAAAAATGAAGATTTTGAATTTTCTCCTTCACTTTGCTGCTATTCCTGTGAAACACCTAAAGGGTTAACACACTTACTGAATGTCATTTTGAATACTTTGAGGGGTGCAGTTTTTATAATGGGGTCATTTATGGGGTATTTCTAACCAGAAGACCCTTCAAATCCACTTCAAACCTGAAAAATTCAGATTTTGAAAATTTTGCAAAAAATTGGAAAATTGCTGCTGAACTTTGAAGCCCTCTAGTGTCTTCCAAAAGTAAAAACATGTCAACTTTATGATGGAAACATAAAGTAGACATATTGTATATGTGAATCAATATATAATTTATTTGCAATGTTTATTTTCCTTACAAGCAGAGAGCTTCAAAGTTAGAAAAATGCAAAATTTTCAAATATTTCATGAAATTTTGGAATTTTTTACCAAGAAATGATGCAAGTATCGACGAAAATTTACCACTAACATAAAGTAGAATATGTCATGAAAAAACAATCTCGGAATTAAATTTATAAGTAAAAGCATCCCAGAGTTATTAAAGCTTAAAGTGACAGTGGTCAGATTTGCAAAAAATACTCCCGTCCTTAGGGTCATAATGGGCTCCGTCCCTAAGGGGTTAATGTAGTAAGTACACAGCCCAGCTCAAATGTAAATGTCTTGCCCCTGATTCAATAAAGTCTCGTTTAATTGATTGTTTTAGAAGCATTTTAGGGTAAACCATGTGCTGTTCATTGAAGATACACAAAAGTACAAATAATATAAAATAGCATTAAACATATAAAATGACACCACATGGTGTAAGATAAATACAAATAAGCAAATGAACACCACCAGAAACAGTTATATATTAAAGTCACTAATATCAATAAAGCACCAAACATTAGAAAAAACTATTCCTAATGGGGGTAGATATCTCAAATATAAGACCCCAGAAGGGTACCAACAAACAAGAAAAAAAAATGAAAAGAGGAGAAAAAGAAGGAAAGGAGAAGGAAAGAAAGGAAAAGAAGAAGGAGAAGATCCCTGTCTGCTTCAGGATGTCCAGTGGGTAGAGAGCCAGGAAGACAAGTCTCCAAAGTCTTAAAACAGTATTAAGGGGAACCAGGTTTTGTCTAATTTATTGCATAAAGGCACCATGTATATGATATGGTGTAAGCTTTCCTCAAATTTGGACAGTGAAGGTAGTCAGGAAAGCTTCCAGAGACAATGTGCAGCATGGAGGAAGTGGTGCAGTAGTCCCATCGAATAGAACAAAATTGAGCTTTGAGAAAGAGAAAGAAGAGTCAAAAGAATTAAAGGTTCATCCATAATGTTAACCTTGTTATACAGTGCAATTACCTTGGCCCAAACCAAATGGATGCTCTGACAGGACCACCAGTTGTGCTCCATTGTCACCAGTGCACAAAAAAAAAGCACCAAAAAAACAAGCTGAACGATGGATATATAATATGAAGCCGAATTGGAAATTAATACCATTGTGAAAATATTTTATAATTTTTTTCCTAGATAAAGCACTCCACAATGGACTTATAAGCCAGATGAAAATGTGTTGGTGCTCTTCCGCAGATAAAAACCATTTTCCACCCAGATAAAAACATTTTACCATTTGACAATAAATGAAACCTGATCAGAGCTATTTATGGAGGACAAAATAAATTAGAAAGTATTAGAAATAAGGTGACCCAGATCAGAAGACAGTGTGCACAGTTTCTCAAAAGACGTAAGAGGCCAAGACAAGTTACATATGTGGTAGGCAATGGTGTAATGCATGCTGGCTGGAGTTTTGGGTGACAATAATGTACAGTTCATGATGCCAGAATAGCGTTAATCACCATGCTTCATGGTTAGACAGTTCTCCTGGGCCAAGCGCTGGGGACAATAATGACCACAGTTGAGGATAGATGTTGTAATCCTTTACATTACACATCCCAGCAGGGGAAATGCAGAGTAACCCTTGAGAGCATGTTGCCTTGCTGGGACATGTAGTATTTTTACACTAGACTGGATTTTAGTTTCTGTAGATTTTTTAATTTAACTTTTAGGCCTTAAACTTGTGACTGACTTGAGACCACCCATGCTGACTTAAGACTGACTGTTGTAGTTTCCCCCGTCACTTTAGCTTACTGCCAGGTATAGACTGTAGACTATGTGGCCAAGAGTTGCCTGAGGATTTCTATCTGTGTGCGATGAGGTGCTTGTGCGATGAGGTGCTTGTTGATGCGTGGTTAAAGACTTTAGACTTCTACTCAGGACTTTTTCAGATTACCACAGACTTCTCCTAACTCCTCTCCCCACTGGAGCTCACCTCTCCCAACACTTACTAGCTCCTCCCCCTACACTATTTTAGGTCTAAGCTAGGGGTCATCCCATTGGGCATTAGGATCACATGGTTTACTCTGCATGAGCTCCCTTAACACTGATAAACATTTACATACTTGAATCACAAAATAACACAACACAGTATACCCTGGAGTAGTGGGCCAAGAAAAGAGACACAAACAGTGCCTGAAGTAATGTTTACCTGACAGGACAACATCCTGTACTGGTTCACCAAATATAGTAAGTATGATTGAAAAAAGACATATGTCCATCAAGTTTCACCAAAGAGGTGAAGAGAAGGGTTATGGGAGGATGAAGGGGATATGCTATGTTTCTGCATATGCATTAATGTTATTTGAGGGAGTTTTACAGGGAACAGTTTTTCTACATATTTTTTGTATGGGCCACTTATTTACTTTAAAAAGTTGATCATACCCACTTTAACGTCTCTTCTGAGGACTAAAAAATAGTAATTATTTTAATCTTGCCTCATAGCTAAGATGTTCCATGCCCCTTATTAGTTTAGTTACGCGTCTCTGTACCCTTTCCAGCTCCATAACTTCCCTTTGATGAACCGGTGTCCAAAACTGAAAAGCATACACCAGGTCAGGCCATACCAATGATTTACAAAGCAGTAGTATTATGTCACTGTCCCGCGAGTCCGTGCCTCTTTTGATACAGGACAATATCCTGCTGGCCTTAGAGGCAGCTGCTTAACATTGCACTCTGTTCTGAAGTATATATACTATAAGTACACCCAGATCCTTTTCTACCAGTTACTCTCCCAGTTTAAACCCCCCCCCCTCAAGACATACAGTCATGGCCGTAAATGTTGGCACCCCTGAAATTATTCAAGAAAATGAAGTATTTCTCACAGAAAAGGATTGCAGTAGCACATGTTTTGCTATACACATGTTTATTCCCCTTGTGTGTATTGGAACTAAACCAAAAAAGGGAGGAAAAAAAGCAAATTGGACATAATGCCACACCAAACTCCAAAAATAGTCTGGACAAAATTATTGGCACCCTTTCAAAATTGTGGGAAAACAAGATTATTTCAAGCATGTGACGCTCCTTTAAACTCACCTGGGACAAGTAACAGGTATGGGCAATATAAAAATCACACCTGAAAGTAGATAAAAATGAGAGAAGTTCACTTAGTCTTCGCATTGTGTGCTACACTAAGCATGGACAACACAAAGAGAAGAAGAGAACTGTCTGAGGACTTGAGAACCAAAATTGTGGAGAAATATCAACAATCTCAAGGTAACAAGTCCATCTCCAGGAATCTAGATTTGTCTTTGTCCACAGTGCGCAACATTATCAAGAAGTTTGCAACCCATGGCACTGTAGCTAATCTCCCTGGACGTGGAAGGAAGAGAAAAATGTATGAAAGGTGTCAATGCAGGATAGTCCAGATGGTGATAAGCAACCCCAAACAAGTTCCAAAGATATTCAAGCTGTCCTGCAGACTCAGGGAGCATCAGTGTCAGCATGAACTATCCGTCGACATTTAAATGAAATTAAACACTATGGCAGGAGACCTAGGATGACCCCACTGCTGACACAGAGATATAAGAAGGCAAGACTACATTTTGCCAAAATGAACTTGAGTAAGACTAAATCCTTCTGGGAAAATGTCTTTTGGACAGATGAGACCAAGATAGAGCTTTTTGGTAAAGCACATCATTCTACTGTTTACCAAAAATGGAATGAGGCCTACAAAGAAAAGAACACAGTATCTACAGTGAAATATGGTGGAGGTTCAATTATGTTTTGGGTGCCTTGAATGCGTGCAAGGCATCATGAAAACTTTTGGGTCGCACTGTACAGCCCAGTGTCAGAAAGCTGGGTTTGTGTCCGAGATCTTGGGTCTTCCAGCTTGACAATGACCCCCAAACATATGTCAAAAAGCACCCAGAAATGGATGGCAACAAAGCCCTGGAGAGTTCTGAAGTGGCCAGCAATGAGTCCAGATCTAAATCCCATTGAACACCTGTGGAGATATCTTAAAATTGCTGTTGGGAAAAGACACCCTTCCAATAAGAGAGACCTGGAGCAGTTTGCCAAGGAAGAGTGGTCCACCATTCCAGCTGAGAGGTGTAAGAAGCTTATTGATGGTTATAGGAAGCGACTGATTCCAAATATTAAGTTATGGGTTCCAATAATTTTGTCCAGCCCATTTTTGGAGTTTGGTGTGACATTATGCCCAATATGCTTTTTTCCTCCCTTTTTTGGTTTAGTTCCAATACACACAAAGGGAATAAACATGTGTATAGCAAAACATGTGTTACTGCAGTCCTTTTCTGTGAGAAATACTTCATTTTCTTGAAAAATTTCAGTGGTGCCAACATTTACGGCCATGACTGTATGTTGCATGCAGGTTTTTTGTACCCAGATGCATAACTACATTTATACACATTGAGGGGCATTTACTAAGGGGTTTAGTCATTTTTTTCTGACTATTTTTGGCGCAAAATTGTCGCAATTGCGCCCACCCTATTTTTTGTGCGACTTTCTCTAGCAAGAGCTAGAAAGTAAAACATTTTTTCCCCGCTTAATTTACGCTAGTTTTCAGTTTTTACTTGCAGTGGTCATGAATTTATTAACTGAGACAGTCGCAGTTGCGCAATAAACTGTCGCAACGGCCGTAAAAAATGACTAAATTTACTCCAGCTCCAACATGGAGCAGGAAAAGCTACTGCTGCCCGGGCTCCGACATACTTTCTCCCCGCTACCCTCACTGCGCTACCGGGACACTACAGTGATTTACTTCCCCCCCCCTCTCACCTGCCAGCGCCACACAACTCCCATCTGTCTGCTGTTGCAAGACTACAAGTCCCAGCATGCCCTTACAGTGAGGACACGCTGGGAGTTGTAGTCTTGTAGCAGCGGGAGCTGAGCGGCGCGGGCGGGAGACAAGGGGGGGGGGGGTAGCGGGGAGGCCGTATGAGGAGCCCGGGCGGGAGACAAGGGGGGGGTAGCGGGGAGACCGTATGAGGAGCCCGGGCGGGAGACAAGTGGGGGTAGCGGGGAGACCGTATGAGGAGCCCGGACGGGAGACAAGGGGGGGTAGCCGGGAGACCGTATGAGGAGCCCGGGTGGGAGACAAGGGGGGTAGCGGGGAGACCGTATGAGGAGCCCGGGCGGCTGCACTGTAATCTCAGCCCGGGCTCCTGCCCTGAGAGCCAAAGACTTTGGCTGTCAGGGCATGCTGGGTGTTGTAGTTTTGCAACAGCTGGAGGGCCACAGTTTGCAGACCACTGGTGTGTGGTCTGTAAACTGTAGTCCTACAGCTGTTGCAAAACTAAACAGCTGAAGGGGACCGGCGAAGACGATCACTTACCCTTCCGAGGCTCCAGCGACGATCGCTGACGGAGATCGTCGGGCGGCAGTATCGTGCAGCGCTGGATCCTACGGAAGCCGGTAAGTTGCCCAAGCTTCCCAACCAGGGTGCCTCCAAATGTTGCAAGACTACAACTCCCAGCATGCCTGGACACCCTTTGGCTGTCCAGGCATGCTGGGAGTTGTAGTTTTGCAACAGCTGGAGGAACCCTTGTTGGGAAACACTGGCCTAAAACAGTGTTTCCCAACCAGGGTGCCTCCAGATGTTGCAAGACTAAAACTCCCAGCATGCCTGGACAGCCATGCCTGGACAGCAATACTTCGGATTCGGTGGACTACTTCGATGATCAGCGTTTTTCTTTGTTTGATTTTAATAAAATGGTTAACGAGGGCTTGTGGGGGAGTGTTTTTTGTAATAAAATTTTTTTAAAACCTGTTGTGTTTTTTTCTTACTTTACTAGACAGGCTTATTAGTGGAAGCTGTCTTATAGACAGAGTCCATTACTAACCTGGGCTTAGCGTTAGCCACAAAAACAGCTAGCGCTAACCCCCTATTATTACCCCGGTACCCAACGCCACAGGGGTTCCGGGAAGAGCCGGTACCAACAGGCCTGGAGCGTCAAAATGGCGCTCCTGGGCCTAGGCGGTAACAGGCTGGCGTTATTTAGGCTGGGGAGGGCCAGTAACAATGGTCCTCGCCCACCCTGGGAACGTCAGGCTGTTACTGTTTGGTTGGTATTTGGCTGAGAATGAAAATAGGGGGGACCCTATGCGTTTTCTTTTTTTAAATAAATAATTAAATATATTTAAAAAACGCATAGGGTCCCCCTATTTTTATTCTCAGCCAAATACCAACCAAACAGTAACAGCCTGACGTTACCAGGGTGGGCGACCATTGTTACTGGCCCTCCCCAACCTAAATAACGCCAGCCTGTTACCGCCTAGGCCCAGGAGCGCCATTTTTGACGCTCCAGGCCTGTTGGTACCGGCTCTTCCCGGCACCCCTGTGGTGTTGGGTACCGGGGTAATAATTGGGGGTTAGCGCTAGCTGTTTTTGTGGCTAACGCTAAGCCCGGCTTAGTAATGGACTCAGTCTATAAGACAGCTTCCACTACTAAGCCTGTCTAGTAAAGTAAAATAAAAAAAACACAACAGGTTTAAAAAAAAATTTATTACAAAAAAACACTCCCCCACAAGCCCTCGTTAACCATTTTATTAACATCAAGCAAAGAAAAACGCTGGTCGTCGAGGTAGTCCACCGAATCCGAAGGAGTCCACAGGATACACAGATCTGTAGAAGAAGTAACCAAAAAAAAAGTGTAAGTACATTTAGGGAGAAAAAAACTGTGTTAAAAAAAATGTAATAAACACACACACACACACACTAAACGCCGTTTACCACTTCTGAGCCATGACTACAATTTACAGTGATCCCTCAACTTACAATGGCCTCAACATACAATAGTTTCAACATACAATGGTCTTTTCTGGACCATCGTAAGTTGAAACCAGAGTCAACATACAATGCTACAGACAGTCCAGATCTGTGAAACGTGTCAATGGCTGGAAGAACCAACCAATCAAAATGGGCATTCACTGGTAAAACCCCTGTATTACTGAAGTGTATGCACTGACTGGTGTCTGGTATTACATGTTCTGTACACTTTACCTGTATCAGGGTTAGCTGCTCTTTTGGACACCAGGTGAGGGCGACTCCATTACTTGTTTGGGACATTGCCTGTACTGTACAGGACCCCTGAAGAAGCTCCTGTCCTCTACATAGACCAGTGTTTCCCAAGCAGGGTGGCCCCATCTTTTGCAAAACTACAACTGCCAGCATGCCCGGACAGCCTTTGGCTGTCCAGGCATGCTGGGAGTTTTAGTTTTGCAACAGCTGGAGGTTCCATGCTTGGGAACATGCTTGGCTTGAACAGACATCCAACCTGCTTGCTTCTGCCCTACCCCCTCCTGCCCAGGCTGTAGCATTATTAAAGGGACACCCGGAATTACAGGCTCTCCTAGCCCTCCTCATCACCAAAGCTGACATGACAGCACTGGCTCTTGACATGAAGTACAGTTGGCGCCAGGACCTTCAACCTGTCAAGGAAGATACATCCGCTTTGCAGGAGAGGGTGGGAGTGTTGGAGGACTTTAAATCTTCAGTTCTTGATACTATCTTGGACTTACAAAATGCTGTGCGCTTACATACTCATACTCACCAAATCATGGCGGATCATCTGGATGATATAGAGAATAGGAATCGCCGCAATAATGTGAGACTGAGGGGGTTCCCAGAGGCGACGCGCACACAGGACCTGCTACCGACTGTAACTGGCATTTTCAACATGATTTTGGGGCGTCCGCCAGACTCCCCTATTGAAATCGACCGGGTTCACCGTGCCCTACGGGCCCCTATCACTGACCCGTCCCGGCCCAGGGACGTGATCTGTAGAATCCACCGTTATGTTGATGTTAAAACTGTGACAGACATACAAATAGACAAACAGATTTTAATGGCGCCAACATACAAATATATCCAGACTTGTCTAGGCGCACCCTGCGCCAGAGGGCGCTGCTGAGACCCCTACTTCGCCTCCTTCAGGACCGACAGTTGGCCTACAGATGGGGCTTCCCATTTGCTCTCCATGTGAAACCGGGTGGCTCCACAGCAACCTTGAAATCTCCGACCGATCTCCCACGGTTTCTTGAGGCCCTCAATTTACCACCCGTGTCTCTCCCAGTATGGACTGACTTCCTACAGGATCCCTATGCCCCTGTACCGACCGCTAATAACTCACAGAGGCAAGCAGTGAGGCGCCAACACCCGGACTGGCTGATGCCACAAAAGCAACGCAGACCAAGACGCCGCTTGGATGGACTTTCCTCAGAGACTTGATTGAAATGCTTCTCTCCAAGTAGTCCTGCTCGAGTCCTGCAAAGATCTATTGGACTGCTACCTGAGATGCGCTTTCCCTACTCCATGCTGTGGGGGGAGGGGGGGCATGCTGTGGACACTGTCCCTGTTGCTTATCATCATCTTTTTTCTCCCCCTAGTTCTTTAACTGAGACCCGGCCCTGTAAGGGGCCTGGTTTCCTCATTTATGGTTGTAGCCGTGAACGACTCTAGATGCCCGTTCTTATAGTTTGCTTGGCCTCTAGCTAGTTTGATTGTGCCACTCATACTAGTTATTCTTTTACCACCCCCGTATAGGGCGGGTGCGCGTTCAGTGCACCCTTTTTGCAGACTGCTAATCTGTGCTTAGTTTCCCTTAGCAAGTTTACTTGACTTTTACACCGTTTTCGACCCAGTTGTTGAGTGTTTATTGTTTTTTGACTGCTTCTCTCCCTTTATCTTTTTCCTTAGTGTGCCTTCCTGATTTACGGAGTTACCTGGTCGTCCCTCGGCTGGTCCATCCCCTACCTCCGCCTTGACCATCCCGCCACCTAACTGTGAGTATGACTGAGATTACATTGACCACACTGAATGTACAGGGATTTAATGTCCACGAAAAGAGGTCTAAAATCCTATATCACATGCAAAGTTGAAGACGCATATCTTGTGTATTCAGGTGATCCATTTTAAAACGAATCACTTCCCTGACAGACTCTGTCGCTACTACACCACCTGGTTCCACTGTCCCAATCCGCATACTCGCACAAGAGGAGTCTTGATCGGTATTCACCAGTCTCTGCCCTTCGAGCTGCAAGCGGTTCATTCTGACCCTGAGGCCCAATACTTATTTGTCCGTGGCCGCATTTTGGATCAGGTGGTGACAGTGGCGACTATCTACACCCCTAACACGGCCCAAATCTCTTTCCTGACGCGTACGCTAAAGGAGCTGTCCACTTTTTCCCAGGGCATGCTGCTTCTTAGTGGGGACTTTAATATCCCGTTGCAGCCCCTGCTGGACACGTCCACACAGCGCTCAGCTGTATCATATCGCCAGCTCAGCAATCTACGTCGCCTCCTACATTCCATGCAGTTTTGCGATGTGTGGCGTCTACAGCACCCTGAGGAGAGGGATTATACTTATTTTTCAAGCCCCCATAAAACATACAGCAGATTGGATTACATCTTCCTGCCCCACTATTATCTACCCAGATTATTGTCCTGCAAAATAGGTAACCTATATCTCTCGGATCACGCCCCGTGTATTGCAAATTACGGATCCCCTCCCTTAGCCCTCCCAAATTCATGTGGCATTTAAACGAATCATTGCTCCTTGATGTGCCGTGTCTCTCAGAGTTGAAATCCACGACAACTCAATTTAGCAATGATCATGCTACTGATTGGACCCCTCTCCCCACTCAGTGGAAAGCACTCAAATGTGTGCTTAGGGGAGTACTTATAAAGCACGGCTCACACCTTAAGAAGGAGAGACAAGCTAAGCTGCGTAGCCTCTATGCTGCCTTGGCGTCACTTGAGGCTCTGCATAAAAGGACCCTCCAGGAGTCAACTCTGAGAGACCTCATCAAAACGAGACATGATATTTGCAAGATCCTAAACGATTCCTACAAGAACTATAGACAAAGATGTTCCAAATCTTTCTACGAATGGGGCAACAAACCTGGTAGGTACCTGGCTAGGGCCCTCCGGGACAAACGTGCAGCCCTATATATCCCATCAATCAATACACTAGGGGGTGGGAGGTTTCCTTACGGCGGATATACTTAGCTCCTTTGAGCGTTACTACACGGATCTGTACAACATTCCTCCCCCTTCGCCTCACCACCCTTCTCAACCCCCTCTACCTTCACTGCGTGACTATATCTCACAAACAGCGCTACCAACACTTCCTGCAGAGACCATTGAGACCCGGAAGCCCCCTTTATGGAGGAGGAGATAGAGAAGGCCATTAGTCTATTACCAGCGAGCAAAAGCTCAGGCCCCCATGGTTACACTGGGAAGTTTTTTAAGACTCTAAAAGCTGACTTGACCCCTATCTTATGCCGCTCATTTAATAGTGTCGCTTCGGACCTGGGCTTTCCAACAGACTCCCTCAGGGCGCACATTACTGTCATCCCTAAGGAGGGGCGTAACCCCAATCTCTGTGCGAGCTATCAACCCATTTCACTGCTTAACATAGACACAAAGCTATATGCTAAGATTTTGGCAGGCTTGCAGCTGTCCTTGGATCCCTGGTTCACCCCGATCAGTCAGGCTTCCTATGCCATCGTGAGGCCCAAGACAATACTGTCCGAGCCTTCTCGATCATACATCGAGCGAAATCCTGTAACCAACCACTGATGTTATTGTCTTTAGACGCTGAAAAGGCGTTCGATCGGGTGAGCTGGGGATTCATGGAGGCCTCCTTGGAGCAGATTGGGCTGGGTCCTCTGATGATGAGCAGGATCATGGCTCTGTATAAGAACCCCAGTGCTCAGATTAAGATCAATGGATCTCTTCCCTCCCTATCCGCAATGGCACGAGGCAGGGGTACCCGCTCTCCCCATTACTTTACGTCATGTGTATGGAGCATCTGCTGATCGCCTTGAGGACGGATCCTGCGATTAAGGGTTTCCCAGTGGGAGCAATGATTTATTGCTCTTCATATCTTCCCCTTCCACCTCTCTACCCGCTCTACATAAATCCCTCAGAATGTACTCCCACTTTAGCAACCACTGGGTTAACATGGATAAAAGTGTGGCGATAAACATCACGCTCTCGCCCACTGAGTCGCACACCATTCAACGGACACACCCGTTTAAATGGTCCCCCACCTCCATCAAATATTTAGGGGTACAGGTCCCTGCAGACCTTGCCCAACACATACTAGTTAAATTTCCAGCCCATATTGACGACTCTGGAGAGAGATTTGGCCAAATGGTCTAAGGGTACCTTCTCGTGGTTGGGTAGGGTGAACATTCTAAAAATGAATGTGCTACCCAGTTTGCTGTACCTTTTTCTAGCCATCCCCTTGGCCCTACTCCTAGTCTTTTAAAAAAAGCTGGATTCTATGATCCGCTCATTTGTTTGGGTGGGGCGACCATCGAGGACGGCCAAAAGGATCCTGACCAGATGTAAACAAACAGGAGGATTAGCAGTCCCTGAATGTAGAGCCTACTATACGGTTGCAACTTTGACTCGCTTCCTGGAGCTTTTCCATGGTCGCTCCTCTAAGTGGTGGGTGGAGGTAGAGTTGGCAGGTTCCAATTTAGAGTTGATATCGGTACCTTGGTTGCCTCCGAATACTCCCTCCCTTCGGGATCCAAATGAATTCCCCTGGGTATCCGGAGAACTACTGACAGTTTTTAAAAGATTTCTCAGTAACATGTCTCTTTTTTCTCCCGATGGGCCCCTGGTGCCATTGTTGAACAACCCCAGATTCCCCCCTGGCATGTCCAGATCTTCAATGATTCTGCCGCATGACTGCTCATGCCTGGATCTCAGGCACTGAGCAGTCATTCGGCGATCGGACAGCATGGAGGCAGGTAGGGATTAGGGGTGTGAATCGCCAAGAATTTGGCGATTCGATTCGAATCGCGATACCAGTGTGGCGATTCGATATATCCCGATATATCGCGATACCGTCTAGGTGACGATACATTGCGATATATCCCGATACATCGCCCACCTGGGAGCATTCACAGATCCCAATAGACGCTGCTGTCAGCTTTGACAGCGGCGATCTAGTACTCCGGTGCACACTTTTCTCATGTTATCCCGTCCGGGCTGCAAAATAAAATAAAACGCACTTTATCTTACCTGCCAACGAGCCCCCGGAGCTCCGGTACACTCCGGTACAGGTGTTCGGTCCCCGGGCTGTATTCTTCTTACTTCCTGTTAGTCCGGCACGTCACATGGAGCTTCAGCCTATCACCAGCGGAGGCGGGACATCGCTGCGGCTGGTGATAGGCTGAAGCTCCATGTGACGTGCCGGACTAACAGGAAGTAAGAAGAATACAGCCCGGGGACCGAACACCTGTACCGGAGCTCCGGGGGCTCGTTGGCAGGTAAGATAAAGTGCGTTTTATTTTGCAGCCTGGATAGGATAAAATGAGAAAAGTGCGCACCGGATACTCCTTTAATAGCCAGCCGCGGCGATTGCCGCATGCTGGCTATTAGCGGCGGCCCCCGGCTACTGAAATCAGCCGGGGGTCGCATAGTACGGAGTGGGCACGAGTCGGAGCCCGCTCCGTAGCCGTGTCAGATCCGGCCTGCCCGGCTCCACAAATGTGGAACTTTTATCTCCTGATGCCCGGGACATGACATGCTGTTCCGGGCGTCCGCAGATAAAAATTCCACATCCCTAAAAGAATCGATTCAAAAATATTTTGAATCGATTCTGTATCGGCAAATGAAAAATCGCGATTATCGCGAGAATCGATTTTTTCTTACATCCCTAGTAGGGATCCTCCGGCTGTCTTGTAAGCTGTTCGGGATGCCGCGATTTCGCTGCGGCAATCCCGAACAGCTCCCTGAGTTAACCGGCATTGTTTTACTTTCATTTTAGAAGTAGGCTTAATAGCGCACGGCACCACGATCAGTGCTGCGCGCTATTAGCCACGGGTCTCGGCCGTTCTTAGAGGCCCGACCTGCTATGACATGGGGCCACACCGTGGCCCCGCGTTATAGAAAGGGAAAGGACTCAGGACGTACCAGTACGTCCTTGGTCCTTAAGAGGTTAATAAATGTGATTTAACCCTTTCCCTAATAAAAGTTTGAATCACCCCCCTTTTCCCATTTAAAAAAAAAACATGTAAATAAATATAAACGTATGTGGTATCGCCACGTGCATAAATGTCCGAACTATAAAAAGTATAATTAATTAAACCGCAGGGTCAATGGCGTACGCGTAAAAAAATTCCAAAATTGCGTATTTTTGGTCACCTTTTTATATCATGAAAAACATGAATAAAAAGTGATCAAAAAGGCCGATTAATACAAAAATGGTACCGATATCAGATTCCGGCGCAAAAAATGAGCCCTCATACCGCCCCATATGCAGAAAAATAAAAAAGTTATAGGGGTCAGAAGATGACAATTTTAACCCCTTAAGGACCAGGCCAATTTTCACTGTAGGACCAGAGTGTTTTTTGCACAACTGACCACTGTCACTTTAAGCATTAATAACTCTGGGATGCTTTTACCTTTCATTCTACTTCCGAGATTGTTTTTTCGTGACATATTCTACTTTATGTTAGTGGTAACATTTTGTCGATACTTGCATCATTTCTTGGTGAAAATTTCTAATATTTGATGAAAAAATAGAAAATTTTGCATTTTTCTAACTTTGAAGCTCTCTGCTTGTAAGGAAAATAGATATTCCAAATAAATTATATTTTGATTCACAAATACAATATGTCTACTTTATGTTTGCATCATAAAGTTGACATGTTTTTACTTTTGGAAGACATCAGAGGGCTTCAAAGTATAGCAGCAATTTTCCAATTTTTCACAAAATTTTCAAAATCGGAATCTTTCATGGACCAGTTCAGGTTTGAAGTGGATTTGAAGGGTCTTCCTATTAAAAATACCCCACAAATGACCCCATTATAAAAACTGCACCCCTCAAAGTATTCAAAATGACATTCAGTAAGTGTGTTAACCCTTTAGGTGTTTCACAGGAATCACAGCAAAATAAAGGAGAAAATTCAAAATCTTCATTTTATACACTCGCATGTTCTTGTAGACCCAGTTTTTGAATTTTTACAAGAGATAAAAGGAGACAAATCCTCTCAAAATGTGTAACTTAATTTCTCTCGAGTAAGGAAATACCTCATATGTGTATGTCAAGTGTTCGGCGGGCGCTGTAGAGGGCTCAGAAGGGAAGGAGCGACAATGGGATTTTTTTCTGAAATGGTTTTTGGAGGCATGTCAGATTTAGGAAGCCCCTATGGTTCCAGAACAGCAGAAAATCCCCCACATGGCATACCATTTTGGAAACTACACCCCTCAAGGCACGTAACAAGGGGTCCAGTGAGCCTTAACACCCCACAGGTGTTTGATGACTTTTCGTTAAAGTCGGATGTGTAAATGAAAAAAAAAAAATTTTTTCACTAAAGTGCAGTTTTTTTTCCCAAATTTACAATTTTTATAAAGGGTAATGGGAGAAAATGCCCCCCCAAAATTTGTAACCCCATCTCTTCTGAGTATGGAAACACCCCATGTTAGGACGTAAAATGCTGTGTGGGCGAACTACAATGCTCAGTAGAGAAGGAGTCACATTTGGCTTTTTGAAAGCAAATTTTGCTGAAATGGATTTGGGGGGCATGTCGCATTTAGGAAGCCCCTATGGTGCCAGAACAGCAAAAAAAAAACACATGGCATACTATTTTGGAAACTAGACCCCTCAAGGAACGTTACAAGGGGTACAGTGAGCCTTAACCCTTTAAGGACCCAGCCAATTTTCACTGTAGGACCCGGCCATTATTAGAACATCTGACCACTGTCACTTTAAACATTAATAACTCTGGAATGCTTTTAGTTATCATTCTGATTCCGAGATTGTTTTTTCGTGACATATTCTACTTTAACATAGTGGTAAAATTTTGTGGTAACTTACATCATTTCTTGGTGAAAAATCCCAAAATTTGATGAAAAATTTGAAAATTTTGCATTTTTCTAACCTTGAAGCTCTCTGCTTGTAAGGAAAATGGATATTCCAAATAAAAAAAATGTTTGATTCACATATACAATATGTCTACTTTATGTTTGCATCATAAAATTGACAAGTTTTTACTTTTGGAAGACACCAGAGGGCTTCAAAGTTCAGCAGCAATTTTCCAATTTTTCACAAAATTTTCAAACTCACAATTTTTCAGGGACCAGTTCAGGTGTGAAGTGGATTTGAAGGGTCTTCATATTAGAAATACCCCACAAATGACCCCATTATAAAAACTGCACCCCCAAAGTATTCAAAATGACATTCAGTCAGCATTTTAACCCTTTAGGTATTTCACAGGAATAGCAGCAAAGTGAAGGAGAAAATTCACAATCTTCATTCTTTACACTCGCATGTTCTTGTAGACCCAATTTTTGAATTTTTACAAGGGGTAAAAGGAGCAAATTTATACTTATGTTTGTAGCCCAATTTCTCTCGAGTAAGCACATACCTCATATGCCTATGTAAATTGTTCGGTGGGCGCAGTAGAGGGCTCAGAAGCGAAGGAGCGACAAGGGGATTTTGGAGAGTACGTTTTTCAGAAATGGTTTTTGGGGGGGCATGTTGCCTTCAGGAAGCCCCTATGGTGCCAGAACAGCAAAAAAAAAAAAACACATGCCATACCATTTTGGAAACTAGACCCCTTGAGGAACGTAACAAGGAATAAAGTGAGCCTTAATACCCCACAGGTGTTTTTTTTTCTTCACTAAAATGTGTGTTTCCCCCCCCAAATTTCACTTTTTTGCAAGGGTTAATAGCAGAAAAGACCTCCCGAAATTTGTAACCCCATCTCTTCTGAGTATGGAGGTACCCCATAAGTTGACCTGAAGTGCACTACGGGTGAACTACCATGCTCAGAAGAGAAGGAGTCATATTTGGCTTTTTGAGAGCAAATTTTGCTCGGGGGGGCATGTCGCATTTAGGAAGCCCCTATGGTGCCAGAACAGCAAAAAAAAAAAAAACACATGGCATACCATTTTGGAAACTAGACCCCTTGAGGAACGTAACAAGGAATAAAGTGAGCCTTAATACCCCACAGGGGTTTCACGACTTTTGCATATGTAAAAAAATATAAAAATTTTCACTAAAATGTGCGCTTCCCTCCAAATTTCACATTTTTGCAAGGGTTAATAGCAGAAAAGACCCCCCAAATTTTGTAACCCCATCTCTTCTGAGTATGGAAATACCCCATGTGTGGACATCAAGTGCTCTGCTGGCGCACTACAATGCTCAGAAGAGGAGCGCCATTGAGCTTTTCGGAAAAAAATTTTTGGAATGGAAGTCAGGGACCATGTGCGTTTACAAAGTCCCCCGTGGTGCCAGAACAGTGGACCCCCCCCACATGTGACCCTATTTTGGAAACTACACCCCTCACAGAATTTAATAAGGGGTGCAGTGAGTATTTACACCCCACTGGCATTTAACAGATCTTTGGAACAGTGGGCTGTGCAAATGAAAATTAAAATTTTTCATTTTCACGGACCACTGTTCCAAAAATCTGTCAGACACCTGTGGGGCGTAAATGCTCACTGTACCCCTTATTACATTACATGAGGGGTGTAGTTTCCAAAATGGGGTCACATGTGGGTATTTATATTTTTGCGTTTATGTTAGAACTGCTGTAAAATCATCCACCCCTGTGCAAATCACCAATTTAGGCCTCAAATGTACATAGTGCGCTCTCACTCCTGAGCCTTGTTGTGCGCCCACACAGCATTTTACGGCCCCATATGGGGTATTTCTGTACTCAGGAGAAATTGCGTTAAAAATTTTGGGGTCTTTTTTTCCTTTTAACGCTTGTGAAAATAAAAATAATAGGGCAACACTAGCATGTTAGTGTAATTTTTTTTTATTTAATTACACTAACAAGCTGGTGTAACCCCAACTTTTCCTTTTCATAAGGGGTACAAGGAGAAAAAGCCCCCAATATTTGTAATGAAATTTCTCCCGAGTACGGAGATACCCCATATGTGGCCCTAAACTGTTTCCTTGAAATACGACAGGGCTCCAAAGTGAGAGAGCGCCATGCGCATTTGAGGACTAAATTAGGGATCGCATAGGGGTGGACATAGGGGTATTCTACACCAGTGATTCCCAAACAGGGTGCCTCCAGCTGTTGCTAAATTCCCAGCATGCTTGAGCAGTCAGTGGCTGTCCGGAAATGCTGGGAGTTGTTGTTTTGCAACAGCTGGAGGCTCCGTTTTGGAAATACTGCCATACAATACGGTTTTCATTTTTAATGGGGGGGGGGGGGGGGGACAGTGTAAGGGGGTGTATATGTAGTGTTTTACTCTTTATTATGTGTTAGTGTAGTGTTTTTAGGGTACATTCACACTGGCGGGTTACGGTGAGTTTCCCGCTAGGAGTTTGAGCTGTGGCAAAAAATTTGGCGCAGCCCAAACTTGAAGCAGGAAACTTACTGTAAGCCTGCCCGTGTGAATGTACCCTGTACGTTCACATGGGGGGGGCAAACCTCCAGCTGTTTCAAAACTACAACTCCCAGCATGTACTGACAGACCGTAAATGCTGGGAGTTGTACTTTTGCAACAGCTGGAGGCACACTGGTTGGAAAACCTTCAGTTAGGTTCTGTTACCTAACTCAGCATTTTCTAACCAGTGTGCCTCCAGCTGTTGCAAAACTACAACTCCCAGCATGTACTGATCGCCGACGGGCATGCTGGGAAAAGTAGTTATGCAATAGCTGGAGGTACGCAACTACAACTCCCAGCATGCCGAGACAGCTGATTGCTGTTTGGACATGCTGGGATTTGCAGTTTTGCAACATCTGGAGGGCTACAGTTTTAGAGAACACTGCAAAGTGATCTCCAAACTGTGGTCCTCCAGCTGTTGCAAAACTACAATTCCCAGCATGCCCTGACAGCAAACAGTTGTTTGGGAATGCTAGGAGTTGTAGTTTTGCAAGATCTGGAGGACTACAGTTTAGGGACCACTATATTATGGTCTCAAACTGTAGCCCTCCAGCTGTTGCAAAACTACATATTCCAGCATGCCCAAACAGCTGTCTGGGCATGCTGGGAGTTGTAGTTTTGCAACATCTAGAGGGCTACAGTTAGACACCACTGTATAATGGTTTCAAACTGTACCCTCCAGATGTTGCTAGGCAACTCACCGGCTTCCGTCGGATTCAGCCGCACGTCATCGCCGCCCGCCGATCTCCGTCGCCTGCAGCCTCCGACGCCCGCCTGGATCGGTAAGTGGATCTTCGGCGCCAGTCCCCGTCGTTTCCCCGTCCTGCCCCGCCTATTGTGGGAGGGCAGGACAGGGAAAACGAAAGTAAACCCCCCCCCCCCGCCCTGCTATTGGTGGTCGCGTCTAGACCACCAATAGCAGGGATAGGAGGGGTGGCACCCGTGCCACCTCACTCCTATCGCTTCAGGGGGATCCTGGGTGTCTTAGACACCCGCGATCCCCCTTACATTCTGGGTCACCGGGTCACTATAGACCCATAATGACCCGGAATCGCGCAAATCGCAAGTGTGAATTCACTTGCGATTTGCCGCGATCACCGACATGGGGGGTCTGATGACCCCCCTGGGCATTTGCACGGGATGCCTGCTGAATGATTTCAGCAGGCATCCCGCTGCGATCCCCGCCCGGCGCACGGCGGGGACCGGAACTGCCCATGACGTAACTGTACGTCATGGGTCCTTAAGACCCAGGGTGTCGGGACGTACAGTTACATCATGGGTCCTGAACGGGTTAAAGGGATATTCCAGGCAAAACCTTTTTTTATATATATCAACTGGCTCTGGAAAGTTTAACAGATTTGTAAATTACTTCTATTAAAAAATCTGAATCCTTCCAATAGTTATTAGCTTCTGAAGTTTTCTGTTTAACTGCTCAATTATGATGTCACGTCCCGGGAGCTGTGCATGATGGGAGAATATCTCCATAGGAACTGCACAGCTCCCGGGACATGAGTCATCAGAGAGCATTTAGACAGAAAACAACAATTCAACTTCAGAAGCTAATAACTATTGGAAGGATTAAGATTTTTTAATAGAAGTAATTTACAAATCTATATACATAGCTGCTGAAGAAAGGACTGAGACAGTCCTGAAATGCATCCAGCGTCCCCCTGTGACCACTGAGACCATTTTCATATGGAATTCATATAGCTACATTGCATTTCTAAAGCAACCAGACAGTAGCGGAGATACCTGTCAATCAACCTACTATCTCTACGCGCGCCTCGCTGCCACGAGGACGCTACCAACATTGCCACTTACCTGCTGGCGGCAGCGCTGCGGATTCACCATCTGGCGATCACCGCCACCTTCTGCTGTCCGGACGTAGGAGCTGTGGGACCGCTGTCTTGACGCCACTTGCAGGCGCTGCAGGTCCGCGACCCGGCATCCGCCGCCACTGATACGTATACAATATACTGCGAGGACTGCATCTTAGAAGGGATCGCAGAGGTGATCGCAACCGAACATACCCAGGAGTGGTGAGATACAAAATTACCTGTCATGACTGCCAGTATCTCTTGCATAGTTGACAATCATCATAGACTTTATTTGCTGCAGCAGTATAAATCTGTACAACTTGTTACAAATTGACTGCGCTAGAGACTTGAACTCAAAGTATGTGTTGAAACAAAATATTTATGCTGGCCAGCATTTTCTATATCCTTTTCTATATCTATAGTTGATTAAGGACTGAAGGAACTTATTAAGAATTACTACTGACGGCTGACAGTCTCATATATGGTTGCTACTGGTTACAGCCATTGAGTTGCTATTTGTATAGTTTGCGCCAATCGGAAAAAGAAAAAAACGAGCGCATCATTTAGAGGAATATATCTACCTTCCTATAGTGGTCACATTTTTTAATATTTTATTATTTGCTATACCATTTTATTAATATACTTGTTGGAGTGGTGTCATCACAAGGGCCCTGTGGTACACCTATCTCCACTAGTTTTTTTTATATATATATATAATAAATAGTTGTTTATTTATCAAACTATATCCTATGGCCATTTGTTCAAGACCTTGAGCCCCAATTTACCTTCTATTTTCATTTAACTATTTCATCACCTTGGGTATAGGTGATATAATTGGGTAGCTCAGGTCGTATGGTTATTTGATTGACAAGAGCCTCTCCAAACCCACATTGTAGTAATTTCCAAATCTGTTTAACTTTCCGGAGCCAGTTGATATATTAAAAAAAGTTTTGGCCTGGAATACCCCTTTAACACTTCACAGGTATTTCACGACTTTTTGTTAAAGTTGGATGTGTAAATGAAAAAAAATATGTCACTAAAATGATGTTTTTTCCCCAAATTTTACATTTTTGCAAGGCATAATTGGAGAAAATTACCCTCAAAATTTGTAACCCCCACTTCTTCTGAGTATGGAAATACCCCATGTGTGGACGTCAAGTGCTCTGCTGGCGCATTACAATGCTCAGAAGAGGAGGAGCGCCATTGAGCTTTTGGAAAGGGAATTTGTTTGGAATGGAAGTCAGGGGCCATGTGCGTTTACAAAGCCCCCCCATGGTGCCAGAACAGTGGACCCCCAAACATGTGACCCCATTTTGGAAACTACACCCCTCACAGAATTTAATAAGGGGTGCAGCGAGAATTTAAACCCCACTGGCGTTTGACAGATCTTTGGAACAGTGGGCTGAGCAAATGCAAAATTATATTTTTCATTTTCACGGACCACTGTTCCAGAAAACTGTCAGACACCTGTTGGGCGTAAATGCTCACTGTACCCCTTATTACATTATGTGAGGGGTGTAGTTTCCAAAATGGGGTCACATGTGGGAGGGGTCCATTGTTCAGGCACTATGGGGGCTTTGTAAACACACGTGGCCTTCAATTCCGGACAAATTTTCTCTTCAAAATCCCAATGGCGCTCCTTCTCTTCTGAGCATTGTAGTTTGCCCTCAGAGCACTTTACATCCACATATGGGGTATTTATATACTCAGAAGAAATGGGGTTACAAATTGTGGGGCTTTTTTTCCTATTTTCCCTTGTGAAAATGAAAAATTTAGGGTAACACCAGCATTTTAGTGAAGTTTTTTTTTTTTTAATTTTCCCATCCAACTTTAGTGAAAATTTGTCAAACACCTGTGGGGTGTTAAGGCTCACTATACCCCTTGTTACATTCCGTGAGGGGTGTAGTTTCCAAAATGGGGTCACATGTGGGTATTTATTTTTTTGCATTTATGGCAGAACCGCTGTAAAATCAGCTATCCCTGTGCAAATCACCAATTTAGGCCTGAAATGTACATAGTGCGCTCTCAATCCTGAGCCTTGTTGTGCACCTGCAGAGCATTTTACGCCCACATATGGGGTATTTCCGTACTCAGGAGAAATTGCGGTACAAATTTTGGGGGTCTTTTTTTCCTTTTACCTCTTGTGAAAATAAAAAGTAAAGGGCAACACCAGCATGTTAGTGTATAAAAATTTTTTTTTTTTACACTAACAGGCTGGTGTAGACCCCAACTTTTCCTTTTCATAAGCGGTAAAAGGAGAAAAAGCCCCCCAAAATTTGTAGTGCAATTTCTCTCGAGTAATGAAATACCCCATATGTGGCGCTAAACTGTTTACTTGAAATACGACAGGGCTCCGAAGTGAGAGAGTGCCATGCGCATTTGAGGACTAAATTAGGGATTGCATAGGGGTGGACATAGGGGTATTCTGCACCAGTGATTCCCAAACAGGGTGCCTCCAGCTGTTGCTAAACTCCCAGCATGCCTGGACAGTCAGTGGCTGTCCGGAATTGCTGGGAGTTGTTGTTTTGCAACAGTTGGAGGCTCCGTTTTGGAAACACTGCCGTACAATACGTTTTTCAATTTTATTGGGGGGGGGGGGGGAGGAGAGTGTAAGGGGTGTATAAGTAGTGTTTTACCCTTTATTATGTGTTAGTGTAGTGTAGTGTTTTTAGGGTACATTCGCACTGGCGGGTTACAGTGAGCTTAACGCTAGGAGTTTGCGCTGCGGCAAAAAATTTGCCGCAGCTCCTACTTCAAGCAGGAAACTCACTGTAAACCTGCCTGTGTGAATGTACCCTGTATATTCACATGGGGGGCAAACCTCCAGCTGTTTCAAAACTACTACTCCCAGCATGCACTGACAGACCGTGCATGCTGGTAGTTGTACTTTTGCAACAGCTGGAGGCACACTGGTTGGAAAACCTTCAGTTAGGTTCTGTTACCTAACTCAGTATTTTTCAACCAGTGTGCCTCCAGCTGTTGCAAAACTACAATTCCCAGCATGTACTGATCGTCGAAGTGCATGCTGGGAGATGTAGTTATGCAACAGCTAGAGGTACGCAACTACAACTCCCAGCATGCTGAGACAGCTGTTTGCTGTTTGGGCATGCTGGGATTTGCAGTTTTGCAACATCTGGAGGTCTAGAGTTTAGAGACCAGTGCACAGTGATTTCCAAACTGTGGACCTCCAGCTGTTGCAAAACTACAAATGCCAGCATGCCCAGACAGCAAACTGTTATGTGGGCATGCTGGGAGTTTTGCAAGATCTAGAGGGCCACAGTTCACAGCACAGTGATCTCCAAACTGTGACCCTCCAGCTGTTGCAAAACTACAAATTCCAGCATTAACGCTGTCTGGGCATGCTGGGAGTTGTAGTTTTGCAACATCTGGAGGGCAACAGTGTAGAGACCACTGTATAGTGGTCTCAAACTGTAGTCCCCTAGATGTTGCTAAGCAACTTACCGGCTTCCGTCGGATCCAGGGAGCCGTCCTCTTCTGCCGCACGACATGCCGCCGGCGCCGATCTCCGACACCGATCGTCACCCGCAGGGTAAGTCGATCTTCGGCGCAGGTCCTCTGTCGTTTCCCCGTCCTGCCCTGCCTTATACTACTTATATAGGTTTGATTTTGTTGTAGTTCTGTAAAAAATCATAACTACATGCAGAAAAATTTATACGTTTAAAATTGTCATCTTCTGACCCCTATAACTTTTTTATTTTTCTGCATATGGGGCGTTGTGAGGGCTCATTTTTTGCGCCGTGATCTGAAGTTTTTAGAGGTACCATTTTTGTATTGATCGGAATTTTTGATCGCTTTTTATTCATTTTTTCATGATATAAAAAGCGACCAAAAATTTTTTGGACTTTGGAATTTTTTTGCGCGTACGCAATTGACCGTGTGGTTTAATTAATTATATATTTTTATAGTTCGGACATTTATGCACGCTGCGATACCACATATGTTCATATTTATTTTTATTTACATGGTGTTTTTTTTATGGGAAAAGGGGGGTGATTTGAACTTTTATTAAGGAAAGGGTTAAATCACATTTATTTACTTATTTTTTTACACTTTTTTTTTGCAGTGTTATAGCTCCCATAGGGACCTATAACACTGCACACACTGATTGCCAGCACTGTTCACTGCAAAGCCATAGCTTTGCAATGATCAGCGTTATCGGCGGTCGATTGCTCAAGCTTGAATCTCAGGCTTGGAGCAATCAGTCGCCGAGGGGACACGCCGGAGGCAGGTAAGAGGACCTCCGCTCGTGTCCCAGCTGATTGGGACACCGCATTTTCACTGCGGTGGTCCCGATCAGCCCCGCTGAGCAGCCGGGCAGCTTTCTTTTTCGGTTTAGACGTGGCGTTCAACTTTGAACGCCGCGTCTAAAGGGTTAATAGCACGCAGCACCGCGTTCGCTGCCGCGCGCTATTAGCCCTATCAGGTACATGCCGGGACCGACCCGATATGACGCGGGGTCACCGCATGACCCCGCGTTATATCGCGGGAGCCGGCCAAGGACGTAAATATATGTCCTTGGTCGTTAAGGGGTTAAGTACCAGGGAGCAAAGGCGTATCTGTACGCCCTTGGTCCTTAAGGGTTAAACATATAAAATTTCCTGCATGTAATGATTTTTTCCAGAAGTACAACAAAATCAAACCTATATAAGTAGGGCAGGATTTTAATCGTATGGCCCTACAGAATAAAGATTAGGTGTCATTTTTACCGAAAAATTTACTGCGTAGAAATGGAAGCCCCCAAAATTTACAAAATGGTGTTTTTTCTTCAATTTCGTTGCACAATGATTTTTTTTCTGTTTTGCCGTAGATTTATGGGTAAAATGACTGATGTCACTGCAAAGTAGAAATGTTGGCGCAAAAAATAAGCCATAATATGGATTTTTAGGTGGAGAATTTAAAGGGTTATGATTTTTAAAAGGTAAGGAGGAAAAAACGCAAAAACGGAAAAATCCGTGGCCCTTAAGGGGTTAAAGGGGTTATCCGGCCAAAGACATCTTATCTCCTATCCAAAGGATGTTTCCGGGACTAGAGACATGACATAACGCGACGCCTCCTCGTGATGTCACACTACACCCTTTCCACTCATGTCTATGGGAGGGGGCATGACGTGACGTCACTAGGAGGCGTGGCGTTATGTCACGTCTCCAGTCCCGGAAACAAAGAACTTATCGAGACTGGAGACGCAGGCCCGCATAGAACACGGGTGCTGCTCTTTGGCCAGCTAACCCCTTTAAGGCCAAGATGGGCTGTGTCCTTAAGGGGTTAAAGAGAATCTGACAGTTGCTTCACCCACAATAAACCCAATATACTGGGTTATAATGCAGGGGAATAGCTGTAAAATAAAGGGTCACACAATAATTTTGGTAGTTTCTGTGCATAGCTATGACTCGCCGAGCTCTTCTATATACCCCATAGCCCCCTCATCGTCTCTCACGTCACTGAAGGGGGCGGGCCGGACAGTGAATATTGATGAAGCAGCGGAGCTCGGCGAGCCAGCTCCCTGCCTCTAATGCGCACTGGAGCGCATTATGAATAAAAGAATAAATTGTCACAACTATGCACAGAAGCCACCAAAATAAGTGAGTGACCTTTCATTTTATAACTATTCACCTGCACTATAACCCAGTATACTGTGTTTAGTGCGGTGAATCAGCTGTCAGATTCTCTTAAATTGCACCCGGGTGATTCTGACATTTGTCTATTTGCCTCCCCCCTTTAATTCTTACGTCCTTACATGTTTAGCTTGGTTTGTTATAGATAAGGAGGAATTCTAGCTTTATCATAAAGGGGTACGCCGGTGGAAAACTTTTTTTTATAAATGAACTGGTGCCAGAAAGTTAAACAGACTTGTAAATTACTTCTATTAAAAAATCTTAATCCTTTCAGTACCTTTTAGCAGCAGTTTGCTACAGAGGAAAATCTTTATTTTTTAATTTCTTTTTTGTGTTGTCCATAGTGCTCTCTGCTGACACCTGATGCCCGTATGAGGAACTGTCCAGAGCAGGAGAAAATTCCCATAGCAAACCTATGCTGCACTGGACAGTTCCTGACACGGACAGAGGTGTCAGTAGAGAGCACTGTGGACAACACAAAAAAGATGTCTGCTACTCCCCCACCGTGACATCTGCCCCCCGTGGTTTGCACCTATGTCTGTATGCAATAAAGTAAAGACTTTGCCACCTCCTCTTGGGTCTTGGGTGAGTTGCTCCCATTTATTCTTCTTCTTTTATCCACATTATATGGACTATACCGCATTGTGTGAGCACCACCCTTAGCAGGCGTATTACTTACTATGCTGATCCTACACATATAAGGAATATATACATACTCATTGAGCCCTATACTACTGGTGCCAGGCTTTCTGCTTTTTCTATATTGACTTTCTGAATATGATTAAAATGATACCCATGGCTAGATACTGTTATATTTTTGTACCGCTTAAAAAAAATCTAAAACTTTTTGTACAAAATCAGTAATCTAAAATCGCCCTATTTTGACCACCTATAACTTTTTCATTTTTCCATATATAGAGCGGTAGGGTTAATTTTTTGCGCCGTTATCTGTACTTTTTATCGATACCACATTTGCATATCTAAAACTTTTAGATCATTTTTTATAATTTTTTTAAAAATAAAATTTAACAAAAAAGCATTTTTGGAAATTTTTATTTTTTTACGTTTACGCCATTCACCGTACGGGATCATTAACATTATATTTTGATAGTACGGACATTTGCGAACAAGCGATACCAAATATGTTTATTAAAAAAAAACGCTTTTTGGGGGTAAAATGAGAAAAACTGACAATTTTCATTTTTATTGGGGGAGGGGATTTTTCACTTTTTTATTTTTACATTTTTCAACTTTTTTACACTTTTTATGTCTCCATAGGGGACTATCTATACCAATCCTTTGATTGCTAATACTGTTCAGTGCTATGTATAGGACACAGCACTGCTCAGTATTATCGGTGATCTTCTGCTCTGGTCTGCTCCATCTCAGACCAGAGCAGAAGACCCCGAGAGACGGCCGGAGTCAGGTGAGGGGACCTCCAGCTGCCAGGCTGGATGATTGGATCGCCGCGGCAGCGCTGCATGCGATCCGATCATCCATTCAAAGTAGCGCACTGCCGCAGATGCCGTCATCTGTTTTGATCACAGCATCTGAGGGGTTAATGGCGATCGCGGATGTCGGCCATTACCGGCGGGTCCCCGGCTGCTGCTAGCAGCCGAAACCTGCCGTGAGCACCGTTCCTATGCTTGCGGTCATACACAGGATGTAAATGTACGTCCTGGTCGAGAAGTCCAGCCAAACCAGGACGTACATTTACGTCTGTGGTCGTTAAGAGGTTAAGGACAATTTTTTTTTATTTTTTTGCATTTTCGTTTTTTCCTCTTCGCCTTCTAAAAATCATAACTCTTTTATATTCCCATCCACAGAACCATATGAGGACTTGTTTTTTGCATCACCAATTGCACTTTGTAATGACATTACTAATTTTACCATAAAATGTACGGGGAAAAAAAAACTTTTATCCCCTAAGGATAGGGGATAAGATGTCAGATCGCAGGGGACCCGCCGCTGGGGACCCCTGGGATCTCCGCTGCAGCACCCCGCTTTCATTATTGCACAGAGCAAACTTAGACTTGTATTGAGGGGGCGGGGCCGTGACGTCACAATGCTTTGGCCCCTGTATTGCCGGTAATTAAGCACAGAGCGAGTTTGCTCTGTGCAGTAATGATAGCGGGGTGCTGCAGCGGAGATCCCCGGGGTCCCCAGCGGCGGGACCCCGGCGATCTGACATCTTATCCCCTATCCTTTGGATAGGGGATAAGATGCTAGGAGCGGAGTACCCCTTTAACCTGTTCAGGACCCATGACGTATGCATACGTCTTCACACCCTGGGTCTTAAGGACCCATGACGTATGCATACGTCATGTCTTTTCCTGGTCTCCGCCGCTCACCCGGCGGAGATCGGAAGCGGATCTCTGCTGAAATCCTTCAGCAGGGATCCAGGGCAGACGCCGAGGGGGGTCCCGGGACCCCCACATATCGGCGATCGTCACAGATCGCTTGCGAAATCACGCAAGCGATCTGCTCCGATTCCGGGTATTCGGGTCACTTCGGACCCGATGACCCGCAAAAAAGAAGGTGATCAGCGGTGTACGATACACCGCCAATCACCTTCGGTTGCTGGGAGCGGTGACAATACTGTCACCGCCCCAGCAACGCTGCTATTGGCCGGCGATCGTCCGGCCAATAGCAGCGCGGCAGAGGAGGGGTTAACGGACCACTCACGCAGCTTTGCGCGCTCGCTCGAGTTCAGTAAGCGGGCAAAGCTGTGTGAAG
This sequence comes from Hyla sarda, assembly GCF_029499605.1. Lineage (NCBI taxonomy): Eukaryota > Metazoa > Chordata > Amphibia > Anura > Hylidae > Hyla > Hyla sarda. The sequence continues at coordinate 379,913,423 of NC_079189.1, read as the reverse complement.
AGGACCGGGACCCCCCCTCTATGATCCAGAGCCCCCTCACAGGAGAAGATTGCCCCCCTAGTGCAGGGAAAGTGTGTCCCTTAGGGAAAGGTAGGTAAACTGAAAGTAAAAGTAACCTAAAAGTAAAAAAAAAAAAAATAAATACCCCCCCCCCCCCCACCTGACCCCCTAATAGGCCCCTAGGGTCCTGTGATCAGTGTCACCCGGGACCTATTAGGGGTTCAGGGCGCTGCGTGCGCCACCCCTTTTTTTTTGGCCGCAGCGTGTTTTTTTATTTTTTTCCATTATAACGGTGTGTGAGTGATAATCACACACCGTTATATAAAGTATTACACCAAGCACCACACTACATACTTCCCCACCCCCCCCCACCCCCGCACACCTCCCCCCGCCACCGCCCCTCCCCCTGCCACCGTAGAAAAAAGGCGATGGCTCGACGGGCATTTTCGGCAGTGGAGGCTTACGCTTTTTTAGCCTCCGACTCCGAATCTGCCAGTGAGGACGATGAAGATCCTACATTTTTGTGTTCTTCATCGTCCTCCTCATCATCTAGCAGTGATGATGAGTCCCCTGTACGGCGGCGGAGACGCCGCCAGGCGAGGCCACGCACCCCCCATGATAGTGACCCAGTGGCCGACACTAGTACGAGTGGCAATGCTGCTCGTAATAGGAGTCCGGCCCCCCAGACAAGTGCACCGGAGCCCCCTTCCGATGAACCTGTCTGGAGCCCCCCAGAGGGTTATCAGCCACGGATTCCTGAGTATGTTGGCGACTCAGGAATTCGGATTGACACGGCTGGCTTCACTGATCTGGACTTTTTTAAGTTTTTTTTCAGTGACAGCCTGGTCAATCACATGGTGGAGCAAACGAACTTGTACGCCCAGCAGTTCATTGCCCACTACCCAGATTCGTTTTTAGCCAGGTCCAATGAATGGCGCGCCATTGATGCAGCGGAAATGAGGACATTTTGGGGCCTCACGCTGCATATGGGCCTGGACAAAAAAACAAGTGTCCGTCATTACTGGAGCGGGGACGTCCTCTACCAGACCCCACTTTACAGTATGGCGATGACACGGAAGCGGTACGAGGCGATTTGGAAATTATGCAGATAATGCGGCATGTCCGCCCCGAGGTGATCCCGCCCATGACCGGCTTTACAAAGTGAGGCCGGTCATCGATCACTTTGGGGCCAAATTTTTGGAGGCCTATGTACCGCTCAGGGACCTCTCGGTAGATGAGTCTCTCATCAGTTTTAAGGGGAGACTCATCTTCCGCCAGTATATTCCCTCGAAGCGGGCGCGGTATGGCGTGAAGCTCTATAAACTCTGCGAGAGTACCTCCGGGTACACTCTCAAGTTTAGAGTGTATGAGGGACGAGATTCCCGTATTGAACCCCCAGATTGTTCCCCCACTCTGGGTGTTAGCGGGAAAATCGTTTGGGACCTTATGCACCCATTGCTGGATAAGGGTTACCACGTGTACGTGGATAACTTTTATACCAGCATCCCTCTCTTCACATCCCTTGCCGCCAGATCCACGTCCGCTTGTGGGACCGTGCGGAGGAACCAGAGAGGCCTCCCTCTAAATTTGGTCCAGACGCCTATCCCCAAGGGTGAGTCCCGTGCCCTGACCCATGATAACCTATTGTTGGTCAGGTATAAGGATAAGAGGGATGTCCTTATGCTCACCACTATTCATGGGAATGGCAGCTCACCTGTCCCTGTGCGAGGTACCGCGGGACCGGTCCTCAAGCCCGATTGTATTCTGGACTACAATCGGTATATGGGGGGAGTTGATCTCTCAGATCAAGTCCTCAAGCCATACAACGCCATGCGGAAAACACGGGCATGGTACAAAAAAGTTGCGGTCTACTTGGTACAGGTTGCCATGTACAACGCTTTTGTACTATCCCAGTACGCTGGCAACACAGGGACATTCCTCCAGTACCAAGAAGAAGTCCTAAGGTTCCTGATCTTTGCTGACCGGGAAAGATCAGGCCGGAGTTCCCAAGGGTCTGGAGTTGTAGGCGCCAGGATCGTCCCAGGCCAGCACTTTCCAGGTGTGATCCCCCACAGTGGAAAGTCGGGACGATCCCAGAAAAGATGCAGAGTGTGTCACAAGAAGGGGAGACGGAAGGACACCACGTATCAGTGTGACACTTGCCCAGATAATCCGGGCCTCTGCATAGGCTGCTTCAGGGAGTATCACACTTCCATGGAGCACTAAATTTTCCCTTTACATTTTAATTTTCCATAATTTGACCAATGTACAAAGTCCAGAGTACATTCCAAATTTTAACCCCCATAAACCACTAAATTGCCCAAAAAAACTGAAAAAAAAAAAAACCTGATAAGACCTCTAGGGGTGTTTTTTTCAGAAATGGGTCATAGGTCACTGAGTCACTATCATCGGGGACTTTTTATGTTGCCTCAAATGCGCAGTGCTCTCTCCACCTGAGCGGGTGCGCATTTGAGGCAACAGGTTAGGGACGGCCACACACATCACATTCCCAGAATAATGACTCAGAGCATAGGGTTTGGGGCGGGCATATTTTTTTTTAGTTTTGGCTATGCTCTGGGTCATCATTCTGGGAACATATCCTGTTTTATTATTTTATGATTTATAGTTTTCTGGCCCACTGTACCCCATATTATGGGCCTCTGTACCCCACGTGTCTACCCCAGTTACGGCCCGTTGTCCCCCATAGTGTTCCCCTATTTTAGGGCTCAGTGCTCCCCCCATTAATGCTCCTTGAGGGGGGGGTCCCACATCCTGGCTGCTATAATAAGCTCAAGGCCCCTGACTGACTTCCCACTCCAAGACCTGGTGTGCACCCGCGGAGCGAAAATCATAAAAAATTAAGGTATGTCCTTATTCCAAAGAAATGTATTTACACATTTTGTGGTGTCTTTTCTGCTATTAACCCTTGTAAAAATGTAAAATTTTGGGGAAAACCCACATTTTAGTGAAATTTTAATTTTTTTATTTTACATGTGCAAAAGTCGTGAAACCCCTGTGGGGTATTAAGGCTTACTTTACCCCTTGTTACGTTCCTCAAGGGGTCTAGTTTCCAAAATGTGATGCCTTGTGGTTTTTTTTTGCTGTCCTGGCACCATAGGGGCTTCCCAAATGCGACATGTCCCCCCCATTTCAGCAAAGTTTGCAAATGTGACTCCTTCTCTTCTGAGCATTGTGGCGCTCCTGCAGTGCAGTTGACGTCCACTTATGGGGTACCTCCATACTCAGAAGAGATGGGGTTACAAATTTTGGGGGGTATTTTCTGCTATTAACCCTTGCAAAAATGTGAAATTTGGGGGGAAACACACATTTTAGTGAAAAAAAAATAAAAAATTTTTACATATGGAAAAGTCGTGAAACCCCTGTGGGGTATAAAGGCTCACTTAATTCCTTGTTACGTTCCTCAAGGGGTCTAGTTTCCAAAATGGTATGCCATGTGGGTGTTTTTGCTGTTCTGGCACCATAGAGGCTTCCTAAATGCGACATGCCCCCCTAGCAAAATTTGCTCTCAAAAAGCCAAATATTACTCCTTCTCTTCTGAGCATTGTAGTTCGCCCGTAGTGCACTTCAGGGGAACTTATGGGGTACCTCCATACTCAGAAGAGATGGGGTTACAAATTTTGGGCAGTATTTACTGCTATTAACCCTTGCAAAAATGTGAAATTTGGGGGGAAACACACATTTTAGTGAAAAAAAAATTAAAAAAATGTACATATGGAAAAGTCGTGAAACCCCTGTGGGGTATTAAGGCTCACTTAATTCCTTGTTACGTTCCTCAAGGGGTCTAGTTTCCAAAATGGTATGCCATGTGGGTGTTTTTGCTGTTCTGGCACCATAGAGGCTTCCTAAATGCGACATGCCCCCCTAGCAAAATTTGCTCTCAAAAAGCCAAATATTACTCCTTCTCTTCTGAGCATTGTAGTTCGCCCGTAGTGCACTTCAGGGGAACTTATGGGGTACCTCCATACTCAGAAGAGATGGGGTTACAAATTTTGGGCAGTATTTACTGCTATTAACCCTTGCAAAAATGTGAAATTTGGGGGGAAACACACATTTTAGTGAAAAAAAAAAAAAATAAATGTACATATGGAAAAGTCGTGAAACCCCTGTGGGGTATTAAGGCTCACTTAATTCCTTGTTATGTTCCTCAAGGGGTCTAGTTTCCAAAATGGTATGCCATGTGGGTGTTTTTGCTGTTCTGGCACCATGGAGGCTTCCTAAATGCGACATGCCCCCCTAGCAAAATTTGCTCTCAAAAAGCCAAATATTACTCCTTCTCTTCCGAGCATTGTAGTTCGCCGGAAGTGCACTTCAGGAGAACTTATGGGGTACCTCCATACTCAGAAGAGATGGGGTTACAAATTTTGGGCAGTATTTACTGCTATTAACCCTTGCAAAAATGTGAAATTTGGGGGGAAACACACATTTTAGTGAAAAAAAAATAAAAAAAATGTACATATGGAAAAGTCGTGAAACCCCTGTGGGGTATTTAGGCTCACTTAATTCCTTGTTATGTTCCTCAAGGGGTCTAGTTTCCAAAATGGTATGCCATGTGGGTGTTTTTGCTGTTCTGGCACCATAGGGGCTTCCTAAATGCAATATGCCCCCCAAAAACCATTTCAGAAAAACGTACTCTCCAAAATCCCCTTGACGCTCCTTCGCTTCTGAGCCCTCTACTGCGCCCGCCAAACACTTTACATAGACGTATGAGGTATGTGCTTACTCAAGAGAAATTGGGCTACAAATAGAAGTAAAAATTTTCTCCTTTTACCCCTTGTAAAAATTCAAAAATTGGGTCTACAAGAACATGTGAGTGTAAAAAATGAAGATTGTGAATTTTCTCCTTCACTTTGCTGCTATTCCTGTGAAACACCTAAAGGGTTAAAACGCTGACTGAATGTGATTTTGAATACTTTGGGGGGTGCAGTTTTTATAATGGGGTCATTTGTGGGGTATTTCTAAGATGAAGACCCTTCAAATTCACTTCAAACCTGAACTGGTCCCTGAAAAATAGTGAGTTTTGAAATTTTGTGAAAAATTGGAAAATTGCTGCTGAACTTTGAAGCCCTCTGGTGTCTTCCAAAAGTAAAAACACATCAATTTTATGATGCAAACATAAAGTAGACATATTGTATATGTGAATAAAAAAAAAAATTATTTTGAATATCCATTTTCCTTACAAGCAGAGAGCTTCAAAGTTAGAAAAATGTAAAATTTTCAAATTTTTCATCAAATTTGGGGATTTTTCACCAAGAAAGGATGCAAGTATCGACAAAAATTTACCACTGTGTTAAAGTAGAATATGTCACGAAAAAACAATCTCGGAATCAGGATGATAACTAAAAGCATTCCAGAGTTATTAATGTTTAAAGTGACAGTGGTGAGATGTGCAAAAAATGGCCGGGTCCTAAGGTGTAAAATGGCTGGGTCCTTAAGGGGTTAAAGGGGTACTCTGGTGGAAAACTTTATAATCTTTTTTTTTTAAATAAACTGGTGCCAGAAAGTTGAACAGATTTGTAAATTACTTCTATTAAAAAATCTTAATCCTTCCAGTATTTATTAGCTGCTGAATACTACAAAGGAAATGATTTTTCTTTTTGGAACACAGAGCTCTCTGCTGACATCAAGATCACAGTGCTCTCTGCTGACATCTCTGTCCATTTTGGGAACTGTTCAGAGCAGCATATGTTTGCTATGGGGATTTTTTCCTACTCTGGACAGTTTTTAAAATGGACAGAGATGTCAGCAGAGAGCACTGTGCTTGTGATTCAACAGAGAGCTCTGTGTTCCAAAAAGAAAATAATTTCCTCTATAGTATTCAGCAGCTAATAAGTACTGGAAGGATTAAGATTTTTTAATAGAAGTAATTTACAAATCTGTTTAACTTTCTGGCGCCAGTTGATTTAAAAAAAAAAAAAAGTTTTCCACCGGAGCACCCCTTTAACTATTTTTTTTTTTACAAAATAAATATGTTTAGAATTGCCCTATTTTGACCAACTTTCAAATGTTTCCGTATACGGGGCTGTATGAGGTCTCATTTTTGTGCCATGATCTCTAGTTTTTAGTGGTACCACTTTTGTGTATATGTGATTTTTTAATCATTTTTAATTTTTGGAATGTGATGTGACAAAAAAAGCAGCAATTTTGGACTTTTTTTTTTATGTTTACGTTGTTCACCGTACGGGATCTTTTACATTATATTTTGATAGTTCGGACATTTACGCATCGTTGATACCAAATATGTTTATAAATTTTTTTTAAGGCATTTTAGGGTAAAAAAAAAATTCTTGGGGAGGGGCTTTTTCACATAAAAAAAAACAACTTTTTTTACTATTTTTTTTTTTTTTTACACTTTTTATGTCTCCATAGTGGACTATTTATTGCAATCATTAGATTGCTAATACTGTTTAGTGCTATGCATAGGCACAGTATTGATCAGTTTTATTGGCGATCTTCTCTGGTCTGCTTGATGTTAGAACAAAGAAGACGACCCCCGGATGACAACCAGGCCGTGATTCAATCATCCAATATAACACCTGCATTGCAGCAGATCACGGCATCTAAGGGGTTAATGGTGGACATCAACACGATCGCTGATGTCCGCCATTACTGGTGGGTTCCTAGCTGCTGATAGCAGCCGAGACCTGCTGTGCATGATGCAAGCATCAGACTGTTCAGGACATAAATGTACGTCCTGGTGTGTTAAGTACCATCGCACCAGGAAGGGGTTAAGGAGACCATATAGAAAAATATATCTCCCTCTAAAATCCAATACTCTCTACAAGTAGATTTTTTGGTAAATAAAAACTGAAAACCAAGACAAGACGCTAGAAAAACATGAGTGAACCTCTAACTAGGGTTGACACCTTTCTTGCAAAAAAATACTGGGCATGTTAATTTGTATAATTAATTACATATGCGTGACATCACAGGAAGCTCTGCCCATGCCCATACACATTGCATCACGGAATGACACAGGGGGATCAGAAGGGGATTAAAATGGCACAGGGAGGATCAGAGGGTGGCAATTGAAATGGCACAGGGGGATCAGAGGGGGGAGTAAAATGGCACAGGGGGGTTGGGGGGGGGGGGGAGATTGAAATGGAACAGGAGGATCAGAGGGAGGCAGTTGAAATAGCTCCGGGGGATCAGGGGTGGGGATTGAAATGGAACAGGGGGATCAGAGGGGGGGGGGGATTGAAAGGGCCCCTGTGCCATTTCAGTCCCCCTGTGCCATTTCAGCCCCCTCCCCTGATCCTCCTGTGCCATTTTAATTGAGCCCTCCTGATCCCCTTGTGCCATCTAAATTGAACCCCCCGTGCCATTTTAAGTGAACCCCCGTGGGCCATTTTAATCGATTTCCCTGACCCCCCTGTGCCATTTTAATTGAATAAACCTGGCAACACCTCACCCGACCCCACTTCATTTTACCATACCATATGCATTTTAATTTGCCCCCCCCCCCCCTCCTTCTTTTCTCCGCTGGTGGTCTCTAGTGCTGCCTGTCCCTCACTGCAGGCAGCTTCTCCTGCAGGCATAAATACAAAAAGGAATGAAAAACACAGCTCACCAAATCTCTAATGCAAGCATCCATCGGTCTGAGCTCCAGGTGCACGGGCAGGCATTTGGCCGTATGCAGTGAGGGCGGAAGCTGAAGAGCAGTGGGAAATCCCAAAACAATAAGTCCAGCACTCCGGAGTAAAGTATAAAAATCACTTCTTTGTGATAAATTCACAAAGGCAGTACAGATAAAAACACCCGAATCATTTTGTATAAGGTTATATGAAATGCGTTGGGTGTTTTTATCTGCACTGCGTTTGTGATTTTCTCTCTATGGATTACAATAAAGAAGTGATTTTTATACTTTACTCCGGAGTGCTGGACTGATCGTTTTGGGATTTCCCACTGCTCTTCTCATGCAGGCAGTCTGTTGGCGCTGGCGGGCCTTCTGTGAGGGGGGTACCGACAGTGACGTCCTCTGTGTGACTCCACGGCGCAAGAGGACATCACTCGTTAATGCAGCAGGCTGCAGCGCACTGATTTAAAGTGGCCACAGCGCTGCCTGCTCATTATCTGGGGCTACGGCCACTTAGTAGAGTAAGCGGAGGCGGCGGCGGCTGCTGCTGCACTGGGACTAATTCGATTCTGGCCGGGGCGGGTGCTCCGGACGGTATTTTTCAATTTTTCGCTGGTGAATAGGGGTGTGAATCGCCAAGAATTTGGCGATTCGATTCGCGATACCAGTGTGGCGATTCGATATATCCCGATATATCGCGATACCGTCTAGGTGACGATACATCGCGATATATACCGATTCTGTTTAAAAAACAATGTCTTTTACGCTTTTATTAAAACTTTATTTTTATTTAATTTTTGTACACTTTATTAGTCTTTTAGGAATCATTAGATTCCTCAGACAGATGAATAGAGTTCTATTGAACTCCATTCATCTGTGATCCATTGATAGAGCCTGGTCCAGCCAGGCTCTATCAATGACAGAGCCACGGAGAGCATACACATGTCCCTTTAGACGCCGCTGTCAGCTTTGACAGCGGCGATCTAAAGGGTTAATAGCCAGCCGCGACGATCGCCGCATGCTGGCTATTAGCGGCGGCCCCCGGCTACTAAGAACAGCCGGGGGCTGCAGAGTATGGAGCGGGCAGGAGTCCGGAGCCCGCTCCATACATACTGCAGAGCACCGCATGCTGGATATTAGCGGCGGTGATGCATCAGCGGCCCCCGGATACTGAAATCAGTCGGGGGCCGCAGAGTATGGAGCGGGCACGAGTCGGAGCCCGCTCCGTACACCCGGAGCGCCGCCGCCGTGTCAGATCCGGCTGACAAAATGTGGAACTTGTATCTCCTGATGCCCGGGACATGCTTTCTGTGCATCAGGAGATACAAATTCCACATCACTAAAGCGATTTTTCACTTGCCGATACTGAATCGATTCAAAATATTTTTGAATCGATTCAGTATCGGCAAGTGAAAAATCACGATAATCGCGGGAATCGATTTTTTTCTTACATCCCTACTGGTGAACATTGTTCAGCAGACTCTCCACTAGTCACATACAGACTACCTTTACCCCACCCCTTCCCACCTCCTAGGTAAACTACAAAGTGGGCCATTTATATGGATACACCTTAATAAAATGGGAATGGTTGGTGATATTAAAGGGGTTCTCCGGTGCTTAGACATCTTATCCCCTATCCAAAGGATAGGGGATAAGATCCAAAAAAGCAATGGTGCAAAAACAATTTTGCAAAATTCCAGCTCCCAAAGGATAAAATCCAAAATGTATTAAATCATATTAAAATGATACCCAAAGTAGTGAAAAATAAACATAAAAACAAGCAGAAACGCCGACACGTTTCGAACCGTGCGGTTCTTAGGAGGATCAGAGGGAGGCAATTGAAATAGCTCCGGGGGATCAGGGGTGGGGATTGAAATGGAACAGGGGGATCAGAGGGGGGTTGATTAGTGCCATGACTAAGAACCGCATGGTTTGAAACGTGTCGGCGTTTCTGCTTGTTTTTATGTTTATTTTTCACTACTTTGGGTATCATTTTAATATGATTTAATAAATTTTGGATTTTATCCTTCGGGAGCTGGAATTTAGCAAAATAGTTTTTGCACCATTGCTTTTTTGGATACTGTTCACTCCAGGAATTGCGGCTTGGACCTGTATTCCGTGCTTCCTGCACCATCGGAAAGTCCTTCCCATCCAATGATGTCTATAGGCGGTGAGCTGGTTCATTTTTCTCATAGGGGATAAGATGCCTGATCACGGGAGTCCCGCAGCTGGGGACCCCCGTGATCTTGCACGCGGCACCCCGTTTGTAATCAGTCCCCGGAGCGTGTTCGCTCTGGGTCTGATTACCGGCGACCACAGGGCCGCCGCCCCTGTGTGACGTCACGCTCTGCCCCTCAATGCAAGCCTACGGGAGGGGGAGTGATAGCCGGCCCCGTGATCGACAGTAATCAGACCCGGAGCGAACACGCTCCGGGGACTGATTACAAACGGGGTGCCGCGTGTAAGATCATGGGGTCCCCAGCGGCGGGACTCCCGTGATCAGGCATCTTATCCCCTATCCTTTGGATAGGGGATAAGATGTCTAAGCACCGGAGAACCCCTTTAACTTCCTGTTTGTGGCACAATAGTATATGTGAGGGGGGAAACTTGTCCAGATGGGTGGTGACCATGGCGGCCATTTTGAACTCGGCCATTTTGAATCCAACTTTTGTTTTTTCAATAGGAAGAGGGTCATGTGACACATCAAACATATTGGGAATTTCACAAGAAAAACAATGATGTGCTTGGTTTTAACGTAACCTTATTCTTTCATGAGTTATTTACAAGTTTCTGACCACTTATAAAATGTGTTCAATGTGCTGCCCATTGTGTTGGATTGTCAATGCAACCCTCTTCTCCCACTCTTCACACACTGATAGCAATACCGCAGGAGAAATGCTAGCACAGGCTTCCAGTATTCGTAGTTTCAGGTGCTGCACATCTCGTATCTTCCCAGCATAGACAATTGCCTTCAGATGACCCCAAAGATAAAAGTCTAAGGGAGTCAGATCAGGAGACCTTGGGACCATTCAACTGGCCCACGACGACCAATCCACTTTCCAGGAAACTGTTAATCTAGGAATGCTCGGACCTGACACCCATAATGTGGTGGTGAACCATCTTGCTGGAAAAACTCAGGGAACGTGCCAGCTTCAGTGCATAAAGAGGGAAACACATCATCATGTGGCAATTTCACATCTCCAGTGGCCTTGAGGTTTCCATTGATGAAGAATGGCCCCACTATCTTTGTACCCCATATACCACACCATACCATAAATTTTTGTGTTCCAATAGTCTTGGAGGGATCTATCCAATGTGGGTTAGTGTCAGACCAATAGCGGTGGTTTTGTTTGTTAACTTCACCATTCACATAAAAGTTTGCCTCATCACTGAACAAAATCTTCTGCGTAAACTGAGGGTCCTGTTCCAATTTTTGTTTTGCCCATTCTGCAGCACCTGAAACTACGGATACTGGAAGCCTGTGCTACCATTTCTCTTGCGGTATTGCTATCAGTGTGTGAAGACTGGGAGAAGAGGTTTGCATTGACAATCCAACACAATGGGCAGCACATTGAACATATTTTATAAGTGGTAAGAAACTTGTAAATATCTTGTGAAAGAATAAAGTTACGTTAAAACCAAGCACATCATTGTTTTTCTAGTGAAATTCCCAATAAGTTTGATGTGTCACATGACCCTCTTCCTAGTGAAAAAACTAAAGTTGGATTCAAAATGGCCGCCATGGTCACCACCCATCTTGAAAAGTTCCCCCCTCACATATACTAATGTGCCACAAACAGGAAGTTAATATCACCAACCATTCCCATTTTATTAAGGTGTATACATATAAATGTCCCACCCTGTAGTATCTCATATACCTTTCTGTTGCAGACAACTATTTTTTTTCTCTGCTGAGGAGAAAAATGGTACACTATGGGGGAAATTTATTTCAACCAGTGCAGTGGGGCCGTTGTCCATAGCAACCAATCAGATTGCTCCTTTTATTTTTAAAGAGGTCGGTGAAAAATGAAAGAAGCAAGCTGATTGGTTGCTATGGGTAACAGCCCTACTCTTTCTCTGCACAGGTTTTGATTAACCCCTTAAGGACCAAGGGCGTACAGGTACGCCCTTTGTCCTGCTCTCCTGATATAACGCGGGGTTACACAGTAACCCCGCGTCATATCACGGCGGGCCCGGCGTCATAGTGAAGCCGGGACCCGCCTCTAATAGGGCGCAGCGCCGATCGCGGCGCCGCGCGCTATTAACCCTTTAGCCGCGCGCTCAGAGCCGAGCCGCGCGGCTAAAAGCGAAACCGAAAGTGGCCGGCTAGCTCAGTCGGGCTGTTCGGGATAGCCGTGGCTAATCGCGGCATCCCGAACAGCTGAAAGGACAGCGGGAGGGCCCCTACCTGCCTCCTCGCTGTCCGATCGCCGAATGACTGCTCAGTGCCTGAGATCCAGTCATGAGCAGTCATGCGGCAGAATCATTGATCACTGGTTTCTTATGAGAAACCAGTGATCAATGAGGAAGATCATTGTGTGCAGTGTTATAGGTCCCTATGGGAGCTATAACACTGCAAAAAAAAAGTGGGAAAAAAAGTGAATAAAGATCACTTAACCCCTCCCCTATTAAAAGTTTGAATCACCCCCCTTTTCCAATAAAAAAAAAACACAGTGTAAATAAAAATAAACATATATGGTATCACCGCGTGCTGAAATGTCCGAATTATAAAAATATATCATTAATTAAACCGCTCGGCCAATGGCGTGCGCGCAAAAAATTTCCAAAGTCCAAAATAGTGCATTTTTGGTCACTTTTTATATCATTTAAAGTAAAGTCAATAAAAACGATCAATAAGTCCTATCAATGCAATAATGGTACCGTTAAAAACTTCAGATCACGGCGCAAAAAATGAGTCCTCATACCGCCCCATACATGGAAAAATAAATAGTTATAGGGGTCAGAAAATGACAATTTTAAACGTATTAATTTTCCTGCATGTAGTTATGATTTTTTCCAGAAGTCCGACAAAATCAAACCTATATAAGTAGGGTATCATTTTAATCGTATGGACCTACAGAATAAAGATAAGGTGTCATTTTTACTGAAAAATGAACTACGTAGAAACGGAAGCCCCCAAAAGTTACAAAATGGCGTTTTTTTTTCAATTTTGTCGCACAATGATTTTCTTTTCCGTTTCACCGTAGATTTTTGGGTAAAATGACTGACGTCATTACAAAGTAGAATTTGTGGCGCAAAAAATAAGCCATCATATGGATTTTTTGGTGAAAAATTGAAAGGGTTATGATTTTTTAAAGGCAAGGAGCAAAAAACGAAAATGCAAAAACGGAAAACCCCCCGGTCCTTAAGGGGTTAATCTCCCATTTGTGCAAACTATTCACAGCTTGGCTGGATATATATATATATATATATATAAATAATGTTTGTTAACCACTTCCCAGTATACACGTGAAGCAGTCAGAGAAGTGTGGCAAACATAAGGACATTTATTCCGATTCAGTGACTTATCTAGTTATTTGTAATATTACATTCATTAATTTCCACCGGATTTAGTTTTGGTGACATTCCACAACTGGATGCGCTGTCCATTCATTCTCTATGGGAGCGCCAAAGACACCCTTGTGCTGTACTCGGGCATCTCCGGCGCTACTATAGAAATAAATGAAGCGCATGCTGGGGCCAACACGCGCTCCGCTCAGATAGCCAGGGCCAGTTCAGGAGATCGCGGGGGTCCCAGTGGACCACTGGGACCCCCACAATCTGGCACTTATCTCCTAGCCTATTAAGAAGTACAACTTGTCCCACAATAGACAAGTGCTCCTGAAGCTCTGGAAAAATCATTAAGTTATTGTAGTAGAAATTAATAATAATCATCAAAAACAACAATAGTAAAACTATTCAACGTGAAGAATAAAAAGCTGCGTTGGGATTGGTTGCTCTGGGCTACAAGGCTTTTGAACAGACTCTTCTATAGGTACAGGAGGCGGACTACTTTTTAGCCTAACGTTATTCTGTGCATCATTTAGAATACCCTATATCAGTGCAGAGAAGGGTCCGTTTCCAGCACCGTGCGACTACTTCCTCCAAGCACACATGACGTGTAACTCCCTCACCATGGCCTCTCCCTGCCCCGTACCTGAAAACGCACCTTCCCGCCAGCGCTCCGCCCATCTTCCTACCCTTCTTTACTTCCTCTTCCTCGCCCCGCATTTTCTCTGACTGGTTGCCAGGCAACTCCACAGTACACGTTTACATTGGTGTAGTCACACACGGACGGAGCGCCGGGCACTGAGGGAGACGGTTACACGGGGCTGGCAGTCGAGGACGCCGGCCAGAGGTGAGTGAGAGCAAAAAGCCGGCGGGTCAGGGCTGTGGCGCCCCAGTTTATAGTTATAGAGAAGTACAAAGAAGCGTCCGAACAGTCCTACCATACTTAGTACAGAGCAGAGCAGTGCCCCTCACCCCTGCAACTATAAAGCAGTACAGAGCACTGCCCCCCACCCCTGCAACTATAAAGCAGTACAGAGCACTGCCCCCTCCCACCCCTGCAACTATAAAGCAGTACAGAGCACTGCCCCCTCCCACCCCTGCAACTATAAAGCAGTACAGAGCACTGCCCCCTCCCACCCCTGCAACTATAAAGCAGTACAGAGCACTGCCCCCTCCCACCCCTGCAACTATAAAGCAGTACAGAGCACTGCCCCCCACTGTGACTATAGAGGAGTACAGAGCACTGCCCCCCACTGTGACTATAGAGGAGTACAGAGCACTGCCCCCCACTGTGACTATAGAGGAGTACAGAGCACTGCCCCCCACTGTGACTATAGAGGAGTACAGAGCACTGCCCCCCACTGTGACTATAGAGGAGTACAGAGCACTGCCCCCCCCCCCACTGTGACTGTAGAGGAGTACAGAGCACTGCCCCCCCCCCCACTGTGACTGTAGAGGAGTACAGAGCACTGCCCCCCCCCCCACTGTGACTGTAGAGGAGTACAAAGCACTGCCCCCCACTGTGACTATGGAGGAGTACAGAGCACTGCCCCCCACTGTGACTATAGAGGAGTACAGAGCACTGCCCCCCACTGTGACTATAGAGGAGTACAGAGCACTGCCCCCCAACTGTGACTGTAGAGGAGTACAGAGCACTGCCCCCCAACTGTGACTGTAGAGGAGTACAGAGCACTGCCCCCCCCCCACTGTGACTGTAGAGGAGTACAGAGCACTGCCCCCCCCCCCCACTGTGACTGTAGAGGAGTACAGAGCACTGCCCCCCCCCCCCACTGTGACTGTAGAGGAGTACAGAGCACTGCCCCCCACTGTGACTGTAGAGGAGTACAGAGCACTGCCCCCCCCCCACTGTGACTGTAGAGGAGTACAGAGCACTGCCCCCCCCCCCACTGTGACTGTAGAGGAGTACAGAGCACTGCCCCCCACTGTGACTGTAGAGGAGTACAGAGCACTGCCCCCCACTGTGACTATAGAGGAGTACAGAGCACTGCCCCCCCACTGTGACTGTAGAGGAGTACAGAGCACTGCCCCCCCCCACTGTGACTGTAGAGGAGTGCAAAGCACTGCCCCCTCCCCCCCACTGTGACTGTAGAGGAGTACAGAGCACTGCCCCCCCCACTGTGACTGTAGAGGAGTACAGAGCACTGCCCCCCCCCACTGTGACTGTAGAGGAGTACAGAGCACTGCCCCCCCCCACTGTGACTGTAGAGGAGTACAGAGCACTGCCCCCCCCCCCCCCCACTGTGACTGTAGAGGAGTACAGAGCACTGCCCCCCCCCCCCCACTGTGACTGTAGAGGAGTACAGAGCACTGCCCCCCCACTGTGACTGTAGAGGAGTACAGAGCACTGCCCCCCCCCCCACTGTGACTGTAGAGGAGTACAGAGCACTGCCTCCCCCCTGTGATCTATAGTTTCTTATTGGTACAATTTTTCTTTTTTTTTTTTTATACTGGGACTTTTTGATTGTTCTTTTTTTATTTTTTTTAATGATATATGAAGTGAACAAAAATACACAATTCTAGACCTTGTTTTTTTTTTTACGTTTATGCCATTGACCATACAGTTTAATTAAAGGAGTACTCAAGGATAAGAAAACTTATCCCCTATCCTAAGAACACGCCCCCACAATACAAAGCTATGGGAGAGCTGTAGCGCTGCATTCGTGCAGTGCTCGAAATGTCCCCTTTCTGAGGACTGCCAGGGCCCCGTATGGGAGATCTCAGAACCATACAGGGGACCTAGTGAATGACCTGCAGAGAGCTGGGACCAAAGCTAAAGGCTACTATCAGTAACACACTACACTGCCAGGAACTCAAATCATGTAGTGCCAGACGTGTCCCCCCTGCTTAAGCCAGTACATGTCTGGGCCCGTCTGAAGTTTACATGATCCAGAAGAGGATTGGGAGAATGTCATGGTCAGATGAAACCTAACATTTTGGTAAAAAATCAACTCGTCATGTTTGGAGGAGAAAGAATGCACAGTTGCATCCAATGGACATCATACCTACTGTAAAGCATGAGGGTGGAAACATCATGCTTTAGGGCTGTTTTTCTGCTAAGGGACCAGGACGACTGATCCGTGTAAAGGAAAGAATGAATGGGGCCATGTATCGTGAGATTTGAGTTAAAACCTCCTTCCATCAGCAAGGGCATTGAAGATGAAATGTGGCTGGGTCTTTCAGCATGACAATGATCCCTAATACGCCTACAACGAAGGGTGGCTTCATAAGAAGTATTTCAAGATCCTTGAGTGGCCTAGCCAGTCTCCAGATCTCAACCCCATAGAAAACCTTTGGAGGGAGGTGAAAGTCCGTGTTGCCCAGCTACAGCCCTCACTGCTCTAGAGGAGATTTGCATAGAGGAATGAGACAAAATACCAGCAACAGTGTGTGAAAGCCTTGTGAAGACTTACAGAAAACGTTTGACCTCTGTCATTGCCAACAAAGGGTATATAACAAAGTATTGAGATGAACTTTTGTTATTGCCCAAATACTTATTTTCCACCATAATTTGCTAATAAATTCTTTAAAGAGTACCTGTCATCAACAAAAACTTTTAATGTTGTTCCTAATTATTAATGAAGACATATTGTAATATATCTTCATTAAAAAATATTAATATTTATACCAGTTTTTTCATTTTATACTTTTGGCCACTAGGGGTCTCTCTTCTATGCCTGGTCTGCAGGCAGCTTCCTATGCTTTTCATAGTAAGTGTACAGCTTTTAGGACTAATGCTGAAAGGGCTCTGGTCCTTCCACAGGAAATTCAGTGCTCTCAGCTCAGGACTCGCTCCCAGCCTGTGAGCTACAAGCCTGCACATGCCTCTCATATAACAGCCAGTCACCTCCCCCTCCCCCTGCTCTGTGTTCTCCCTGCCCCTCACCACACGTTATCTTATACATTGTATTATCTCACTGCACTCCCTGCTCTGTGCCCCCCCCCCCCCCACCATGACATTCATCTTAATTACTACCTCTGTAATTGCTCCCACCGCCCCTGGTTCTCAGCATTGACTTTTTAGTGCAGAGAGACATAGGAGAGAGCGAGAGATACAGGCTGCCGTCCCTCCCCTGTAATTAGTCTGTATGCACAGCTGTCTGGGCATGCTGGGAGTTGTAGTTTTGCAACAGCTGGAGGTACCCTGGTTGGGAAACACTGCTGCAGAGGGAGAGCAGCATACAGGAAGACTGGCAGAAGCAGAGTCCCAGCCAGGCTTCATGTGACATCATGCCTGCCGGGACCCGCCTCCTTCCACCCCTCAGAAAGACAGTGCTCCTGAGCTAATGAAGAGGGATAAAAAAAAAAAAGATATTTCCACAGTGTTTTAAACCTCAATAAACACAGGGATAGGCATGGGGACAGATGGGGAGGGGGATCAGGGAACGTTTAGTTGATGATAGGTACTCTTTAACTTCTTGGGGACGGAGGGCGTACCTATACGCCCTCAGCCCACTCCCTTTCTATAACGCGGGGCGACGCCATAGCCCCTTGTTATAGCGGGTCGGGCCTGGCCTCTAACCACGGCCGGGACCCATGGCTAATAGCGTGCGGCATTGATCGCAGTGCTGCGCGCTATTAACCCTTTAAACGCGGCGTTCAAAGTTGAACGCTGCATCTAAAGTGAAAGTAAAGCACTGCGGTTAGCTCAGGGGGCTGTTCGGGATCTCCGCGGCGAAATTGCGGCATCCCGAACAGCTTATAGGACAGCCAGAGGGTCCCTACCTGCCTCCATGCTGTCCGATCACCGAATGGCTGCTCGGTGCCTGAGATCCAGGCATGAGCAGTCAAGCGGCAGAATCATTGATCAATGGTTTCTCATAGCGCAAAAATGGTAGCGCAAAAATAAGACCTCATAGATTTTTAGCTGCAAAATTGAAAGGGTTATTTTTAAAAGGGTAAGGAGGAAAAAACGAAAGTGCAAAAACTCTCCATCCTTAAGGGGTTAAAAAAAATGTTTCATTTTCTTTTCTTAGGTCTCTCATAGTTGAGGTATACCTATGAGGAAAATTACAGGCCTCTCACATCTTTTTATGTGGGAGAACGTGCACAATTGGTGGCCGACTAAATACTTTTTTTGCCCCACTGTAGGCTTGATCCGCCATATGTGTGTTTAAGATTGGCCTGTTCTAACCCTAATTTTATTTTTCCGTAAACACAGCTGAAAGAGGGGATCATTTTTTGTGTCATAATCTGTAGTTTTTATCAGTATAACTTTTATTAGTATAACTAACTAGTACAACTTGACTATATGTGACTATTTCTTATTTTTCTGGGATGTGATGTGACAAAAAAAAACTGTATTTTGGGATTTTTTTTTTTTTTATGTATGGGGATCATGAAAATTACATTAACCTTTTATATTTTAAGGCTAAGTTCATATTTCAAACCAGAATTCCACTTGGACCTTTCAGTCAGAAATTCTGGTGTAGCAGAATCCCATTGCTGGCACTGGTATTCCGCTGGACAGAGCACAAAACAGAATTTCACTGGCAGATGTTCTGCCACTAAAATAATGAACTTGTTCATTCTTTGTGCAGATTCCGCTCTGCAGTCCTTGCCGTTTATGGGGAAGGCAATGTCCACTCTGATTCGGTGCTGGCAGCACTCGGAAGCCTCCTAAGTGTGAACGTAGCCTAATTGTTCAGACATTTCCGCATGTGGCGATACAAATTGTTTATTTTTTGTAAAATGATAAAGGAGGGTGATTTAATGTGATTGAAGGATGGACTTTTTCAATTTTTTATTTATAGCAATCTATTTGTTAATCCTGTTTAGTGCAGATGACAATCTTGCCATCTTGACTCGTCGGGCCACATATGATTTTGGTGCAGGTGGTCCCGTGAGTCTCTGAAATTCACAATTATACTTCAGATGCTTTGCTCAAGGTGGGCATCAGCATGATTAGGATAGAATGCATTCATTACTTCTGGTTGTAACAAAGTATATGTGTAAACAGCTGACTGGTCATATCTGTTTTGTAAAAGCGGCTCCTTTAGTGTATGCAGTCACTGTTTTCTTGTTTTTGTTTTTTACTTTATTTTTTATTTACTGCATTTTGGGCCTAATTATTTTTGTGTTTCTGCTATTGAAAATGTCCCCCATTCAGATTTGTTGTGTGATTTTATATATCTGGGCTGTTTAGTGAGAATAAAAGATCATTGTATGTAAAATGCCAATATCTGAAGACTTAAATTGGCTGCCATGATCACACAACCTAAGGCCTGTTCACACACTTCAAAGTCAACTGTGAAGTCCTGTGAAAATATATAGTAAATCAATTGGCATATGGATTTTACCTTGTACAATAATAATAATAATTATTATTATTATGCAACGGGGAGTAACGTCTGAAACATTCTCTCTTAAATGGGCACTGTCAGATCCAAAAACTTTTTATATGTTGTTACTGATGAAAATGAAAGACCTTCTTTTGCAATATGGTGGTTAAAAAAACATTTTAAACAATCTTCTTCCCTGAGAGTATTTATAACACTGTGAGCTAATTAAGAGGTTTTTTTTTTTTAAATTATAAATATAGGTGATTAGGTATCGCGTAACCCTATTTATTTCTTTTTTTTTTTTTTTTTTGTTAGATCTGACAGATACGCTTTGAATAACACTTGGGGTGCATTCACACGGGCGTATTTGTCAGCGGATCCGCAGCTGCGGATACGCTGACAAAGGCCCCTAAAGCTCTTTGTGCCTGCTAATAGCAGCAATCCGCCGCTACCAGCAGACACACTGTGAAGTGCGAGGCGCAGTGTATCCGCACATCGCGGCCGCTCCCCGGCTCCCTGAGCTACACAGAGAACGGCCGCGATGTGTGAGAGTACACTGCAGGGTAACTCTCACATCGCAGTGTGTCTGCTGGTAGCGGCGGCTTGCCGCTATTAGCAGGCACAAAGAGGGCAGCACTTTAGTGGCCTTTGTCAGCGTATCCGCAGCTGCGGATACGCTGACAAATACCCCCGTGTGAATGCACCCTAAGGGTCTATTCACACGACAGAATTTCTGTGTGCGGAATTATGCAGCGCGACCTATAAAGCACCTGCTGCAGATTTTATGTTGTTAAATCAATACATATTCTTGTGCATAACCCCTTCGAAAAACCTACAGCAAATGTGCCACGTGTGAACGTTTCTATGGGTTCATGTCTCAGTCTCATGGGCAGTGGACAGCAGTTGGGAC